>NC_079190.1:403975724-404275724 GCF_029499605.1 Hyla sarda | reverse complement strand
AGATTTTCCTCTAGCATGCCATAGTAATAAAAACATGACTTCTGAACAGATTTCATATGAGAGTAATATATACAGCACTACCATATTCTGCATACAAAAGGGTGTAATCAAATTATCAGTGAAGACATGTGGCTTAGGGTGTCATGCCATATGTCCGGTGATTCGGCTTTGTACTGAACCAGATCACCAGATCACCGCATGCAACTGATGCCACAGCTGATAGCAAAGAGCTAGCTATTTTTGCAGTCCAGACAGATGTGGTCTGTGTCCGGTTATCTGGTGTCCCAACTAGGATGCCGAATGAATCTGAACAGTCCCGTTTCAATGAAGGGTTTCAGTTTACCTTTGATGCTTTTCTACAGCACCTAAGCCAGATTGCCAGACATATGTGACTGCACCAATATAATAGTGGCAGTTGTGTTTTTTCCCACAAAGTCTATTTTATACTTTTTCCCCAATGGGCTTACTGTACTTGACAGTGCCCTTTTAAGTGAATAGTTTCCTGGGATTGAGTTGATGATGACATGAGCCACTGCTAGATGTAGGGGGACCTTGTTGAGTTCAAGGTTAAAGGAGTACTCCGGGATAAGAAAACTTATCCCCTATCCTAAGGATAGGGAATAAGTTTCAGATCGCAGGGAGTCCGACCACTGGGGCCCCCCGCGATCTCCCGTACGGGGCCCCGACAGTCAGCGGCCAGGGGCTGTGTCCGACCACTGCATGACGCGGCAGCCAATACGCCCCCTCAATACATCTCTATGGGAGAGCCGGAGCGCTGCAATCAGCAGCCTCCGCCTCTGCCATAGAAATGTATTGAGGGGCGTGTCGGATGCCGCATCATGCGGTGGTCGAAATGAGCTATTTTGGCAAAGAGCCGAGAGCCCCGTACAGGAGATCACGGGGGGCCCCAGCGGTTGGACCCCCGTGATCTGAAACTCATCCCCTATCCTTAGAATAGGGGATACGTTTTCTTATCCTGGAGCACTCCTTTAAGTTCAAAATGCTTCCAACTATGCTGTTGTATATGTATTAAAATATTTTGTAAGCAATGATAACTCTAAAAAATAGAAGTACTGGCAAAAGTTTTTTTTTCTCATGCCTAATGTCAGCCGGGGGAAGGGGGGGGGGGGGGCGGTAAGGGAATTAGTTTGAATTTGTTTCTTCACCATTGTGATTTTATATGTAATGTATTACTGTGAATATGGTTATGATGTAATAATGTGTATAGCCAATGGAAAATTGTTGTAATAACTTTGTATTTATGCTTAGGTAAACTAAAAAATGAATATAAAAAGAAAAAAAAGCAATGATAACTACTGTGAATATATCCAAATTAGTGGGAAAACTTGTATGTATGGGATAAAAGTTTGACAGGGATTCATTAAAATCATTTATGATCTATTGCTATCACATAATTTACTATTCAGTGTAAGTCTGATTTGTGGGATTCACAATGATCTCTTGAATACATGGGCTTTTGTTTTGTAGAGCATTGGGTTGTGAATGGTGCTATGAATGAAGAGGCTGCTATGTTTTACCAGGTAGGACCATAAAAAAGGTAGGACCACATAAAGTTTTCAGGCTGGCTTGATTAATTGTACATTATAACAGCGTGATATAATAACTAGGTTTGCATTCAAAGAGGGTCACCTTAGTGCTCAGCATGTGATATAAATAAGTGTACCCTGCCGCTAAGGCTTTGGTTTTGTCACACTGTAAATCAACAAATCACAGAAAAGTCTATGGTTCAAGCTTCGCATAAAAGATGCATCATAGCCATTAACCTTCCCCATGGTTGCTGATAAAGTGCAATACGTTCATTATTTACTGTACCAGTATTGCATCTGTTCAGAAAAATATTCCTTTAGCAGCAGTAAAGCTTAGTATTTTACTACTACATAACATCTCCGTTAACTATAAAGAGGCAATTAAAGCAGCGTATGATCTGAATGCTAAGCAGTTTCACAGAATAGAAAATTATGAAACAGATTTGAAAAGCTTGTTTCAGCAAAATATGGCTAATGAAATAAGCAGCACACCGCCATTCCTTGTGTAAGGAGTATAGAATACAACAGGGTAATATGCAATGTAAAGTTTATTCCTTTATAATGTAACCCAGGGCATACACAGAGAAGAATGGATTTCTGAAGCAAAAATAAAAACAGGGCCTTCCTTCTGTAGCTAATTCTTGTCACTGCATCGGATGTTTGTGGTGCTGCAGCCAAAATCGTGGGGGGCCTGCCACTGGGGACCCCGTGATCTCGGTTGCGGCACCCCAGACATCTGGTGCATGGAGTGAACTTCGTGCCGGATGACTGGTGATGGGAGGCAGAGGCTTGTAACATCACGCCCTGCTCGTGATGTTAAGGCCATGCCCCCTCAACGCAATCCTTTGGATAGGGGATAAGATGTCTAGGGGCGGAGTACCCCTTTAAGGCACGAGGGCGTACATGTATGACCTGACGTGTTAAGTAGCGTCAGAGCAGTAATTGTCAGCTACTATCAATAGCCAGACACTCACTGCTTATGCCACTGGATCACCATTGCCCGGCATTTAACCATTTAGATGCCATAATCAATGACAATCACAGTGTCTAAAATGAAAGTGATAGTTGCTGGTAACTCAATGGAGCTCACGGTACCCCATCGGCACGATCACAAGGGCTCTGTGAGCTAAAATGGAGAGGAGGGTCCCCTTATCTCCCTCTTGCCGCCAATCCTCAATATCCAATCTAATGGTTGCATCACTCTGTTACTCAGCCTATCATTAGCTAAAGGCGGGACATCGCTGCTGTTAGTGATTGGCTGAGCTGCAATGTGATGCGTTGACCACCGCCAACTAGAAAGAAGATGGCAGCATGGAGCCATTATTTAGTGTTAATGTCTATAATAATTTAGTATAGTATTTCAGATTATTAAATTATTGTATAATATTTCAGATTATTAAATTATTGTTGGTAACTTGCAGATTATGCATATTTTCTAAAGTTAAACATAAATCTACGATTAGATTTATCACAAGTAACTCTTCTGCAGGATTGAACTAGTTAGGCTAGCTCTCTCTCCCTACACACTTTAAAAGGGTACTTTGCTGAAAACATCTTATCCCCTATCCAAAGGATAGGAAATAAGATGTTAGATCGCAGGGGTCCTGTCACTGGGGACCCCTGCAATCTCCAGGCTGGCAGCGATGGTGTCAAGAACAGAGAAGTTTGCAGATTCTGCTTTCGTGATGTCAATCCACACCCCATCCATTCATGCCTATTGGAGGGGGCGTGATGGGTAGTACATAGCTGTCATGCCTCCTCGCATAGAGGGGAATGGAGAGGGCATGGTGGCTGGCATCGCCAGTATTCAGGCACGGAGTGGAGTTCGCTCCATGACCCAAATGACAGGGGTGCGGCAGCAGAGATCGCAGGGGTTCACAGCAGCATGATCCCTGTGATTAGACATCTTATCCCCTCTCCTTTTAAAAGGGGATAAGATGTTTTCAGCTTTAAGCCTTGGGAACCCTGTCAAGTTTTCCTACTAACCACTGCATACCATGGACACCCTAAGATCTGCCATCTTTTAGATGCTCTGATCCAGTCCTGCTTCTATAATATCAACTTTTAGCACTGACTGTTCTCTTGCTGCGAAATAATATTTCACACTTTGACAGGAGCCATTATCATGAGATAATCACTTCACCTGCCAGTGGTTTTAATGCTATGGGAAAGTTTTCCATCTGTAAGATGTAATGTTCTATGGCTCTTTAAGGAGTCAAACATTGACTTGCACCAGAGAAAAAGCTATTTCCCTTCTGTGAGAGTTATTATGCATATAATAAACCAAGAGACTGTTCCTAGAAGTAGCCTATTGAATCACTAAGTGCTTTATGGATATGGTTAGGCTATCTAGGAGGCCTGGAACCTTATCTACTGTTATAAGGGTGCTTTGTGGTTTGCCAGGAAATGCTTCATCATAACTTTGGAGAATATATCCACTCAGGACTGCTGCATGTTGCTCTGCTAAGAGACTATTCCATCATGGAGGAACAAGTAACAGTTCTTTCCTTCCCCATCTCTCCTTGTTTGTTTAATCTTCCAGTAAAGCTTCTGCCCTGTGTTTCCCCTCTCTTATTTCCCAAATCCATCTCCTATCACTGTCTGTGTAAAATTTGTGTGTAGGAATGTTGGTATAGCCTGTGGTAAAATGTATAGCATAGGGAGCAGTACTGTAAGTTGTAATGTCGTGCTATGTGTGGTAATTTAATTATTTGGTGCTGCCTGCTAGCTGGTGCTGTGTTACAGTAAATTATATGTATGTTTATGACGATTTATTGTTAATGAAGTTATTTAAAATAAAAAAAGTGCAGATGTCTCTGAAAAGCAATACAGAATAAAAGAAAGTTAAGAAGTTTCCCTGTAGAGCTTCATATGAACATAATTACATCCTCAGAATTATAACACCAGGCTGGCTAATTGTATTGGTCTTTTATAGTTTGCAGGTGATACACTCTACTAGGAAAAATTCCAGGAAATGGTATATCAGCTTCTTCCCGATCCTTCCTCAGGCATCCTTTATATTGCTTTGTTATGGCTGCAGTCTTCTAGTTATGTTACCACTCTTCAAAGAACCAAATATTGCAACCTAGTTCAATAAGTCCATGTAGAATGCCAGTCTTAATTGAATCTATTGTACTTTTATACTGTAGAATTTAAAGTTTAATTTCCCTCCTTCATACTTCTGTTTTCCTGCTGCTTTCAGGCATGCACTTGAACCTGAATTTCTTTTCATCTGCCACCACAAGTCTTTCTTTCTGCTAAAATGTAAAGATTAAATATTTATGACTTTTTTTTATTCAAAGTTCATGAGTTTTACATAGCAAATTTTCACAGACGTGAAAACGTTGAATACTAACAAGAGAGCATGAAGAATTGATTCAAAATTCTCATCCCGGAATCCTACAGTAAAAAATAATAATAATAACAGTGCTAATAATATAGCAGATGGGGGGATGAAATATTATAGAAATCATCATATTTACATATGTATGGCTTGAATTTTTGCAGCATTTATGGGTTTTTGTGCTTTAAAAGATAACATTTTATGCAATATCAGAGAGCATAAATGTATCCGGTTGATTTAGAAATCTTTAAAGGGGTACTCCAGAGCTTAGACATCTTATCCCCTATCCAAAGGATAGGGGATAAGATGCCTGATCGCGGGAGTCCCGCCGCTGGGGACCCCCGGGGTCATGCACGCAGCACCCCATTTGCAATCAGTCCCCAGAGCGTGTTCGCTCCGGGACTGATCACCGGTGACTACAGGGTGGGCGGCGTGTGACGTCACACCTCCGCCCCCGTGTGACGTCAGCTATCACGCCCCCTCCCGTAGGCTTGCATTGAGGGGTGGAGCGTGACATCACATGGGGGCGGGGGCGTGACATCACACGCCGCCCACCCTGTATTTGCCGGTAATCAGTCCCGGAGCGAACACGCTCTGGGGACTGATTACAAACGGGGTGCCACGTGCATGATACCGGGGGTCCCCAGCGGCGGTACTCCCGCGATCAGGCATCTTATCCCCTATCCTTTGGATAGGGGATAAGATGTCTAAGCACTGGAGTAGCCCTTTAATGATTAAGTCAGCTTTGCCTGGTGATAAGACTTTTCGCCCTCCAAACTTTGAACAGGGCTACCCTTTCTTATACTAACTGGCAATGGTAAAGCCCCTGTAGATAAGGCATTGCATATATTTAAGACTGTGTAAACTTGGTGACACAACTACCACTGCACACTAAATACTTTACTGTGACAAAAAACAGAACCCCAACAAAAACCAGATAGATCTGGCAAGGTTATAAGGGCTAACTATGAATGAAAGCTACAGGTTAGTGTGTGGGAATCTTAATACTATCATTGACTTACCAACGATGAACAAAGTACAGTCATTAAATTGACTAGCAGAATTGTTATTAAGGGGGTTGTCTCAATAAACAAAGTTCTTTCAAAAAGTGAAGCAAAATACAGAAGAAGGAGAACATACAGTAAAAACAAAAATAAAAATAGCCAGCACAAGTACCTAATACACGGGTGCACGCTGCTGTGGCAAATACAAAGTATACAAAATATTTTGTATTTGCCACAGCAGCACGCACCCATGTATTAGGTAGTTGTGCTGGCTATTTTTCTTTTAGTTTTTTGCTGTGCAATTTAGGGGGAGTGGCACCCTCTGTAGCCGTGCACCCCTCCCTGTTTCACAGGAGGTTTTTTAAATTGATAGTGGATCCAGCATGTCACCTAGTCAGAGGCTATATTCCCCACAGAGGCGAGTGAAATGAGTGTTAGGGTCCTATCTAAAATGAGGCCACCTCCGCGTGGTGGATGGGGGCTTGTTTTGATCAAAAAGTGCGCTAAGAGCCTCTATTTTTTGACCATGGGGAACATACAGTGCCATGTCCCACAGACAGTATTTGTAGCTTTGCTAGTAGCAAACATGTCAGGAAGAGACACTGAATGCTTATTGAAATCTTCTTAGTTTCCTCTTTGATCCACGCCAATGACTTGATGCGTCTAAGATGCTCAGCGGTAACAGCAGCCGTTTTGTGTGCAATGATACACTTCATCTAGCCTTCAGGAGGCCATTAAGTATGAAACTGCTATTGCTGCCTCTGAGCACCCTAGACACATCTAGCCATGTCTCCCAACGGTGTTGTGGATCAAAAAGGAAACTAATTGGTGAGTGACACTGTTCTGACTTTTCATTGTTGCTATCCTAGTTGTAAGTTGCTATGCATACAATCATCCCAAGTGAGACACCATTATAAATCAAAATAACATTATGTACAGCATAACATTCCTGAATGAGAAATACCAGTAATGGCTACATATTTTATGTCATTGTAGATGTTTTCTTGGGTCTTAAAACAAGAGTCAGATGTAGATGAGAATTTTTGAAGCATAATAAATAGGGTTTTCCACATTTTAATGCCTCTTCAATCAACAGTGAAGAAAACATAATTGGTAAAATGGTTTGTGTGGACATAGCCCTAGTCATTATTCTGCAGCTAGATTACAATTCTAATATTTGTATTTCTTGCATGGAACATATTGATGAAAAATTATGAATTCAAAAGCAATTCGTGAAGTAAAAAAAAACAATTTCTCCAGAACCTCTTTCTATGGTTTCACAGATGAACACAATATTGCGTATGATGTAACTAAACAAGGCTGGGAAAAAACAGCAAAGCATCTTGTGTTTCTTCTTATTACAAAACATTATTTTTCCTGAAATGCATTTAAGAACCAGCTTGACATTCACATCACAAAGGTCATATGTTGTGACTTAGGTCATCAAAAGGTAAACCACCCGTGCCTTCTAATCCCACACATTCATGTTCTAGCTCACCATTTCATGGTAACAATTTTGCCGGTCATTCACAATAATGGGAAAAAAGTTTAAATCATTCACAATAATGGGAAAAAAGTTTAAAAAATTGTGTAGAAATGAAAAATAATATTGCTGTACAAATGCTGAAAAGGCATTGCTATAGTGTACATGGCATCTGTAAAAGTAAAAAAAAAAAAGTGCCATCATTATAATAGAGAAATAAAAAGAATGTGTTGGGAGAAATATATTAAGAATGGCGATCTGTGCGAGTCTTGCACCAATCTCTTTTTCTGTGCATGCCTTGTTAAACAATGTAACTGAGAACAAAGCCTTTCATGAATAGACATGGTATATTCCAGTAAGAAAATATAAGGCAGAGATTTTTTAGCTAAAGTGTTACTATCACTTTAAAAAACAAAAAAACTTTTGACATCTTAAAGAGTCGTGTTAAAAGTTTTAATCAGTCGGGGTCTGAGTATTCAGACTCCCACCAATCTCTAGGTCATGATTTGTGCCTACGAGGTATGTATATGTTGAAAAACTGTCAAAATGACATGCCAACGTATTTGTGCTCGGACAGGCATGGGCTCCATTCATATCAATGCCCTAAGGGTAGTCAGCCAGTGACTACTTCAGATCATTTTCTTAGCATGAAAACTGAGAAGACTGAAAAGCATTGCCTGCAGCACTTTTCAGTCCAAGATAAAGGTGATAGGAAAAATGACCCAAAGGTAGTCACTATCTGACTACACTCGGACCATTAAAATGAATGTGTACCGTTCCTGCCTAAACACAGATACATCGACATGTTTTGACAGTTCCCTTACATACTGTATATGCTTCTTAGAGGCACAAATCATAATGTGAACCTAGCCTAAGTGTTTTTCTTCCCATCTGACTTGATGTGGCACATGACAAGCATTGTAGACTTCCTCCCACAGTTTCATGTTTTGGCAAAAGTGTACCAGGAAACGGGCACAAACACAATTACAAATGTTTCCCATTGTTTACACAAACATTCACCAACATGTCTTCTTTTTGTGATCCATTTGCATAATTTTCCCAGAATCCATTGAAGATTTCCTAACTTGGAGTTGATTTTCCCTCAACAGTCCAGAGAGGGTATGTCTATATTACTTCAAATACAGAACCATACTGTACCAGGTTCCGTAAGACTTTTAAAAAAAAATCTGAGACTTGTACAAGCATAGACTTACTATATATTTGGAGGTCATTTCCTTTCTTTCTAGGAATTGAGTATTTCATTTCAATACAAATTTCTGATAGTGTTCATATGGATTTGCTCATGTGACGTTATCACATAGTTCAACATATTAGATTGTATTAACTCAATCTGTCCTTGTCCACATATACTAAAAACACTGTATATGCTATCATCAATTCCATTTAGGTTTTGGAATATGGGAATAATCCAGCAGAAACATAAAACATAAACTTTGAGCATATGTAGACCTACAATGGTGTACAGTCAGGACACCCAGTGTTGCAAAGTAGCAGTGGTAACTACTGATCTACCATGTAACTCATTCCTAAGTGTTGTGTGTAGTCCACAGAAGTATTATCTGCACAGACAGAGTTAATGCATAGCTTTTTATATAACTTTATGATGATGACTAGAGATGAGCGAACTTACAGTGATTCGATTCGTCACGAACTTCTCGGCAGTTGCTGACTTTAGCCTGCATAAATTAGTCCAGCTTTCAGGTGCTCCAGTGGGCTGGAAAAGGTGGATACAGTCCTAGGAGAGAGTCTCCCTTTTCCAGCCCACCGGAGCACCTGAAAGCTGGACTAATTTATGCAGGCTAAAGTCAGCAACTGCCGAGCCGAGAAGTTCGCGATGAATCAAATTACTGGAAGTTCGCTCATCTCTATTGATGACATTGCCCAAAATCAATGTGACAATACAATGTGACTGCCATGTGATGAAGTCTGGAGTGACAGTAACAAACAATCTTTAATTGGTTGCTTTTAAGGTTACTTTCCCAGCAGTACATTAAAGTTAAATAATTCTTATAAAACCTTTTAGGTGTAGAATCTTAATGATGGCAAATGTTCACTTGCTAAAGAGTCATAAAAGTGTAAATAAAATG
Source organism: Hyla sarda (assembly GCF_029499605.1). Lineage (NCBI taxonomy): Eukaryota > Metazoa > Chordata > Amphibia > Anura > Hylidae > Hyla > Hyla sarda. The sequence continues at coordinate 404,266,239 of NC_079190.1, read as the reverse complement.
TGATTGAGTGTGATGGATCTTCATGTTGCTCCATTGAGGGGAAGCTGACGGAAGCTTCTAGTGAGGGATGGAAAGAATTAGAAATTACAGTACATGGCGTGTCACATAGTGAAAAATGAAGATGCTACTTTATTGCAGAAGATATAAACCAAGCGATCACGCACCACTTTCTTCAGGGAACACGAAGCAACGTGAGTCATCACCAATGAAGATGGTAAAGGAAGTAAACAGCCTTATTGTTTTATTATGTAGGGGACTAAGAATCCAGTCACTCTGCCTTCCCTTGATGTAGATGATTTGATGCTTGCTAATGGTGATTACTATAGTAAGTTACTATATTACAGGAAAAAGCTTTGGAAGTCAAGATTTTTCCCTTACTTACCTTAAAGTTAATTTATACACAGGAAAATGAACATAGCAACCCATTATGCTACAATTTGCAGATGTCTTCTTGAGTCTTTCAATATTGTAAGCTGTTATAGAATTTTGTAGATTTTGGAATTCTTTCTTTATAGGCAGTAAAAGGAATAGAAGCCCAAAATAAAGGTAATATCCATAATCAAAGCTATATGTACAAGTTAAATTACATAGGGAAATATGAGTATTTGGAACAGAAACATAAGAAGTAAGGAGCAAGTTCATACAATATGAAATGGGCCAGACAAAATGTACACAGAGAGACAACAACACACTAATCCCTAGGCACATTTTGTTTTAAACACACCTTCTTCCTGGGGACTAAGGCTGTGTTCACATACTTGTTTTGAGCCTTATTTTAGCCTTATTTTCAGCCATATTTCTGTTCACACAGTTTTTCCAGCAATGTTTTGCTATAAGTGCTTGTTTTTAGCTGTGTACATCTCAAAATAAGGCTCAAATTTAGCACTTAAACGCAGCCTAAAGCTGATTTTTAAAATTTTTTTCATGGCAATATTTTTCCCATATTTCTGCGACTTTAATGAAAAAATTTGCTCAATGAAAGTCTATGGAAAAGTCACCATTAGTGCACACACTGTTTAACAAAAATACATTAATAGATTCAATTTTTTTTTACCTTTTTATGCAGTTTTTAATACCTATACTGCAGCTGTATTTTTTTTAGGGGATTTTACAATGTGTAAACCCAGAATGCAGAGTTCACATTTCACTTTTTGTCTCCCTTGCTACTGTAAAAACTGTGCATATTGTTTGCAATCACGACCTACTAAACCAGCGCTTCCTGTAAGTTTTTATTTTAATTATTTTATGTTTAATGAGACCTTCCCAAAATAGCTAGTATCTTTATGAACAAATGACCCGCTGTGTACTTTTCTTATGTGGAGCATTATTTTCTCTGGCTAATCACTGTTAAGACACAGAATGTTAATATGGATTTCTTAAAAGGGAAACTACTAGAGCATCGTTTCTGTGAAGGCTTTGGAGTATGAAGTCATAAACATATACACATAAAAGCAACTGCTGTAAAGAATGTTTTCTTAATAAACCAGTCATCTTAAAGTTAAGAGTCGTTTATTGTGTGATTTATGCATTTTTTAAATGCAAAAGTTATTTGTAAATTCCACAAATTAAACTTTATATTGTAAACATTTAATGTAAAAAGTATAAATAATGCTGCGTGAAAATGAATACAGATTTTGTGTTCAAAATACTTGTGATCCGAGACTACCAATCCTATCTACATTGTATGGTTGAGGAAAAATTGTCTTGTCCCTTTTAGAGTAGTTTTTACTTTCTCTTATTCGACTTTTCTACTTTTTACTTTCTCTTTTTCAAGCTGTCCAACTAAGTTTCTAAGTAATTTAATGAAACTAAAATTAAAATTATAACTACTACATTCCTGTTTCCACCTCCAATATATTTCTAATTATAGTCCTTTTGTTATTTATTTTTACGCAAAAATATTACTCAAAAAGTGCTATTTAGAGGAAGAGGGTATTATTTTATGCTAGGTCTTCTTCATTTGTCATATGGCATTTACTGTAGCTCAAAAGTGCCTACAAATGTCTTAAGTTGGGTAATAAGGCCTAGCTCTTCAAAGGTATCAACTCTCCTTCTGGCAATCCAGCCAGTGTAGAAAGTGCCACAGCCAATGCTCCCTGAATAAGTTTTGTAATTTTACCCTCCTTCAAAGAATGTGTAAATCTATGTAAAAGAGGACAGAAGAGCCGCTCATAGCGCAGCATGTTTTAGATAACACCAAATAGGTAGCTAAGGTAAAAATAAATCCCTTTCAGGTGATTGATCACCTGATGATATTGTGTAGCAAAGACACAGCAACTGTCACATATTCACATATGTCTTGCATGCGGCATAGGTTAACTCAGCCTAGATCTTAACGCAACTTATGCCAAAACTGATGACAAATTGTCATCAGTTGTATTGCATCCAGCATCCATTGTTTTTGGACGGCAGAAACGGGAACGCATCAAGATGTGTTCCCCTGTCCGGTGCCCTCCGGCGTATCCAACCATCCAGTGTCAAAATTGAGATGCTGGATGATTGTGGACTGTCCCATTCAGGTGAATGGGATCAGTTCTAGCATCAGTTTCCCTCTGGTGTATGCCGGAGGGAAGCTATGCCGGACAACTGATATATGTGAACCCAGCCTTATAAAGCCTTCAGCGACTTAACAGAATGTTTCAGCCACTGGGTGCTGGTTAGGGAACTGTTTTCTGCTGGAACAAATGATAATGCCAAATAGGACTTTGGAAGGAAAAATCCCAGATTCACTGGCGCAGACTCATTCAAAAAGTATGATGGTGATGCTACATTCCTCACATCAACCGGGACTGTATTTATTCTAAATAAAACAGACTTTACTAAGCCACAAACATGACACATTTCAGAGTAAAAAATACCCCTTCTTTAGATATGTAATGGCATAGAATGGTAAAGAAGGCAGGTTTATATATATATATATATATATATATATATATATATATATATATATATATATTTAAAAATGGCGCCAAAAATGACCTCCAAGGAAAGAAAACATCTAATTTCATAGTTTTATCTATAGGTAACTAGTCTATAGATGAATATATTACCCATGAAAGAGCTTTGAAACATGGCTAGAGATATCAGCCAAATCAGAAACATATATCTGTAGACAGCATTATTTTGGTGTTCTTGCTCCTCGTCATTATAGAGTAATGCTGAGTACTCCAAAATTTTTACTTTGTTTACAAATTTTTATTGGCAAAACTTATTTTATTGTAAACAGATGGATATTGATGTATTCGGCTATTCCCATTTAGATATCTTTAGTAAACATCTGCCCAGTAGACAACCATCAATGATTAAGTGAAATAATCCATGGAATGGTTCACATCTGGTTAAACAGCTACTTACTTGGAAAATGGAATTTGATACATTTATGAATATACTGTATCTCCATTTATTTTTAATTCCTCTCTACAGGATACATAGTACAATACATCCAATATATTGATATCTTAATGTTGTTAATGGGAGATAACTACAGAGTAACACCATTATTAAAAAAATTTCAAAAATCATTCTTTGGTAGACAAAAAATGTTTTTAAACTGACTATGTTTGATGTAATATATATATATATATATATATATATATATATATATATATATATATATACATATATATATATATATATATATATATATATATATATATATATATCGGAGGCATGGTTAAAATATGTTTTTTTACTTTAATGTCTTGATTCAAGGAGTTTCTGGAAAGCACCTGGAAAATCTTACCTTTTGTCTTTCTTATAAACCGGCCCTAATAGAGATCTACAATATACACTGATCAGTCGTAATGAATGGCAGGGGCCATATTCGGATTTGCGATATTTGATGAAAATATGGACGAATATTCGTCCCATGTTCACAAAATTTGCATATTCACTATGTTCGTTCATTTTTTTTCTATGTGAAAATATTAATGAAATTCGTATAGTGCGCATGCACGATTATATCTTTGCACTAAGACTATACCCTACATTAGAACCTGCTAAACTAACCTACCCTTTCTAACACTAACTATCACTTTTTTTACACAGTACACATCCTTGTTGTGATGTGTACTGTGAAGAAAAAAAATATTCATCATTTCTAATATATAGCGCTATATTCGAAATATTTGCCGATATTCGCAGTAAAAATGTGCATTTCGAATATTCGTGCTCAACACTACTGATCAGCCATAACCAATAAAAATGTATTGAAAGCTGAAAGGAGTAATATTGATTGTCTAGTTACCACCGCACTCCTCAAGGTTGGGTATATATTAGATTAGTTGTTGATGTTGAATTGTTGAAAACAGAAATAAATTGGCAAATGTAAGAATCTAAGCAACTTTGACAAGTGCCAAATTGTAATGGCTATGCAACTGGGATAAAGCATGTCTAAACAGCGGGTCTTGTGTGTTCCAAGTAAACAATGATTAGTACCAACTAAATGGTGTTCAGGAACCAGCAATAGGGTAACGAGGCTTATTGATTTACATTGATGGAAAATATTCTGTAGCACAAACTCCTGAAGAAAAAGTTAATTCTGGCTATGACAGATTTCAGAACACACATTGCATTTTAGGTTTCTGTGCATAAAGCTGCAGAATGGTTGCTGTGTCCATGCTGATTCCGATCCACCACTGAAAGTACCTAAAATGAGAACATGAGTATTGTGACTGGACTATAGAGCATTTGATGACGTGTCCTCCTCTAGTGAATCACATTTTTTACATCATGTGGATGTTACATGTGGATGCTAATTTTATTTGGAATTATACTTAGCATTTGAAAAAAAATGTTAAACGCATGATAGCTCTAGCAGTGGTTTTATGGTAAAGTTTTTTTTTTTTTAGCTATGAACTTAAGAAAAAAGACTCTCTAGTTGCATAGGTCATTCATCACAAGTTCTTGAAGTAAAATCCATGAATTTGTGCAGCTAGTTTTGAGAAATGGCACAAAGGGCAGCATCTATTTAAGTTTTATTCCTGTTTACTGCTCCAAGTTGTATTTTTTTCCAGTTTAAAAAAAAAAATTACTGTTCTGTATCAATATCATAAATAGTAACCATGTTGAAAACAGGGATGTGGATATTGGAAAGGCAAGATTATTGTGGAGAAAGAATAGACTATACCACACATCAATCATTCATTTATGTTTTTCAGGAGCAGAGGGGAAGATTCATGATCTAACCTGTCATCTGTACTGTACCTTATCGGGATCCACATGGCTGAAATACTGTACATCATTCTATATCACTTTATTTGTTTTTAATGTACCCTGGTATGTGACGTCATGCCACTATGCTTACTTATGTTTTGCATATATGCATTTTTCTCACAGTGACAAGTGATCCTAACATGGTATATGCCAGTTATTTGGGGTGGTGGACACACACAGCGGGGCGACCGGGTCTCTGTGACTCTGGTCCCTATGGGATCGGGCCACGGGGATTGAGGGGTTGTGCCTGGCTTGATGCCATGCTTTGGTTTCATGCCTGCAGTCACAACAGACATGTCGCCGCTGTGCCACTCCCTTGCTACACTAACCGCACTATGTCTGATCACTTGCCACTATGCTATTTTTAGCATTCAATATGTTGCCCTTATCCAATATGGTGCCGTGCGCATTTTGCACATAGTGCACATGCGCTAATTCTTCTGACAGGCCGGGATGCCAGTGTGGACTGACGTCACTTCTGGGACACTGCAACCTCATGTGGAGTTCACGGAAAGGCTGGTGAGTTTAATACAGTAGCCATGTGGACCTTAATACGTGATTTGTTCCTATTATTGCACTCATGTTAACCCTGCTGCTCATGCAAGTTGTTATGATTAATATTATTCACTGCACATCACTTGCAATTACTGAGTGGGGATTTACATTATGCCTTATTTGTTTACTGCATATCACCTATACTGTTACCGGTTTCCTGCGCCTATAATTATTTATGTATTTTGGTGTTTGATTTAGATTTATGATTTAGTCCGGATACGGCAACCTTAACTCACTATGTAATCACACCACATGTTGCTTTAATTATGTCATTATCTGATGATGTCACTAATTGTTCACCCTATATATTGTCTTACTGTCATTCACTTTATTGCTTGACAATGGCCGTATGAGATGGCCGAAATGTCGTCCTGGCATTTTTGTGCTGAATAAAAGCTACACTTTAACCTAAGGAGGCACTGCTGCATTTTTATTGTGGAGATAAATAAAAAAACATAAGCAAAAGTGATTCATATAGAAATTACAACTAGTAAAACATGCATTTCCCCATGAATCCCTGAATCTGCAGTAGGATTTGATTCTGATTTACTCATCTCTGTGGCTCTTTACGACAATAGTGCTGGGTGACTCCTGCCAAAGGTGGGATTCAATGCTCCTGTACACTGAGAAGTAATATATACACGGTACACATCACTGCTCACTCTACTGTACATTTGCTGTGCACCTGGCCCTGTGAATGTATGGTCATGCAGAAATTTTGGGGGCAAATTCAGAGTTGGTTCACTCATCTCTAAGAACTGAATGAAGAGTAGACCTTCAGCTTTGATTAAAGGGTTTAACAAAATGTTGATCCTATTTCAAATGTCGATCCTATGATTTTGCCTTTGTATTTATTTGGTTAAAAACGAAAAATTTGAGAATGTTTTCTTCCTAAAGATTTGCAATAAAACTATCAAATAAACTGAAAAAAAGATTTCCTGAAGTCAAGGCAATGGCAGCTGTACAGTGCAGTGAACATTGGTCTGTAAATGTATTAAACCATGCGACAATACGCCTACACAAACAAACAAAGCATTTATTTATAGAGCTTGCTTCTTCTGTGCTTTCCAATCAATAAAGTATAATACATGTGAGATCCAGCTGTACACTAGCAGGAAGCAAATACATATTCATATATGTTCTTTATCATGTTTTATTTTTTATTTTCAGTGTTTTGGAAGGGCAATGCAATGCTCTTCTATGCATTGTAGAGCTATAGCATGAAAAGATCTAATATTACGCATCATGGCTCAGTATAAGCGGAAGATTGTATGGAGATATAAAAATGGCATTTATAGAAGCCTATGGAGCATTACTATTTCACATACACTGAAAGACTATTTCATTAGAGATACCTGCCTTTTCATGCTTGGAGCTTTTTTGAATGGAAATAAGACCCATGATAGCATATCACAAATCGCAAATGCAATAGCGAGCCAACTATCAAGTTTGCAGCATACACCTCTAGGTATACAGAGGACTTTTTATATCATACTACGTCTCACAGAGAAATGAAGCATCTATATATATATATATATATATATATATATATATATATATATATATATATTCATACTATGCTGTTATATATGGGTACCAAATAGAGGCAAATAAAGTTCTTTTGCTGCCAGAAAATAGCTCCTCGTGGGTGTAACCTTATGTTCATGATGCTACTTTGTTAACATTTACTGACCCAAATCAGAGATCTTAAAGAGGTACTCCACTGGCCAGCATTCAGAAGTAAATGTTCCAAATGCTGTTTTCACGCTGCGGGGGTCGACCGTACCCCTTGTGACATCCCGACCACGCCCCTTCAATGCAAGTCTATAGGAGGTGGCGTGATGTCCGCCCCCTCCCAGAGACTTGCATTTAGGGGGTGTGGTTGTGATGTCATGAGGGACACGGTCAACCTCCGCAGCGCAAAAACAGCATTTGGAACATTTACTTCCAAATGCTGGCCAGTGGAGTACCTCTTTTATAATGGCAAAGTATTATTACTTAGACTACATATTTAGATTTATTTTAGAAAATTGCACAAGAAACTAATAACATAAAACTGGAAATTTATGAGAAACTAGCTTTTTTGCTTCTAATGCTATATTTTTATGTGATGCTTCTTTTTACAAAAAAAAAGCATTTTACATAAAAGTGATGTGCCCTAGGACATGACACAGAACAGCTTGCTATATCCCGCTGTATCAAATGAAGAGACCTCTGAACTTTGCTATATCTCAAAGGACGAAAAACAATTAACTCTTGTCTGAAACTAAAAATACATTAACAGTAGGACGGCACAAATAGAGAGAGTTTTACATTTAGCTGTAGCAGCAGGAGGAACATGTACTTGTAAATATGGTGATGGGATTAAGGTGTGAAAACCTCTACTATAATAATTAAAAGGTGCCAGATACCATCGTAATAAAAGCCGGGAATAGTTTCTGGACTGTGAGAGGAAATACCATACAGTACATTAATGTTTTCTACATGTTTTGTGTTAATTTCCTTGGAGTTCATTCACAGTTTTAATCATATTTTATCATTATAAAGTGTAGAAAACACCAATTTACACCCCCTCTTTGATGCGCTGTTCAGCATCTACTTTATGCCTTAGATCTATGTGGAGCAGGTGTCACACATCCTAAGTGTCAAACTGTATTGCTAGCTATTCTTCATTAGCTGAGATTTTTCCTAGGGGACTCCTTAGGAACAAAGCATCGAATCGAGAGAATTGGAAAATGAAAGTGGGATTAAAGGCCAGCTCTTGTCTTCAAGCATTTTACTATTGTGCACAAAAAGTCTCATACTGTGTTTCTGCATTTTTACTAATACAATGCATTCAAAAAGTATTTAGACCCCTTTACTTTTTCATGTTTTATTACGGTATGTTGTGTGCCAAACAAAAAAAATAAAAATAAAAATCAAGTTTTCTTCCATCATTCTGCACTTAATCCCCCATAATGCCAAGTAACAACAGAATATTAGAAATCTTTGCTAATGTATTAAAAAGGAAAAGCTAAAATATTCCATTGACATATGTATTCAGACCCTTTCACAGTATTTAGTCGAAGCACCTTTCGCAACAATTACAGTATCCAGTCTTCTTGGGTGTGATGGCAGGAGGTTGGTACACATAGATTTGAGGATTTTTTTTTGCCATCCCTCTCTGCAGATCCTCTGTCAGGTTGGATAGGGATAGTTAGTGAAAGCCATATTCCAGTGTCTCTTCAGAGATGTTTAACTGGCTTTAGGTCACTGTAGGGATGGTATAGTACAAGTGATGTCCTTTAGGTGCTTTTTTGCAAACTCTAGGTGGACGGACTTTCATGTGTCATTAACTGATAAGAGGAATCTTTCTGGCCACAAAGCGTAGATTGGTGGAGTGCTGCAGTGATCTTTAAATTTAGTACAATGCCTTAACATAACATTCTATGATATTTTGTTTAGGCTACATTCACGCAGTGTGTTTTTTTTTTTTTTTTTAAATGAGTCCATAAAATAGCTGAAAACATGTGTCTGTATTTTCAAAAGTAATGTGCACAAGAAAGTAATTGTCTATGCACCCAATATATAGATAAACAGTCATATTTGTTTCCATCCACGGAAGTAAGGTAACATCGCTTTAGTTCTGCACAAGGATTTAAAGAAATGAATATCCATCAAAACCAACAAGAGAGGAGATATATCCACAATAGGTATACTATTTCTTTATCCCACCTTAAAGGGGCTATCCATGGGCAGATGTATTTGTATTCATCTAGGAGCATGGTAAAAATAGAAAATAAGTCCTACCAACCTACCCACAGCTGCCGTTCTGATAGATCTGGGCCCTTGCTTATCACCACTGCTTTCTTGTTCTTATGACTCATCACCCTCACAAGAACAGACCCTCAGCCAATCGTTGGTCCTAGTGGTGTCTTGCCTTAGCGAAGGGAAATATTACTGTACAAACAATGCATTACAAGAACCAGTAAGCAGCAGTGACAAATGGATAGCCATCAAAACAGTAGCTGTGGGGGATTAGGGTAGGTGAGTATGACTAATATTTTACGTTTAATGTACCCCCAGCAAAACATTAAAATAAAAATTTTGTCCCAAGACAACTCTTTTTGGGAGCTAAGTAATAATCCTTAAAATGAATGTAATATTTGTTATTTATGGAAATTATATGACATTTAATAGAAATGGCTTAAAAAAATGTATTAACAATTTCTATTTAAATTACATATTTATTTCTATTGCCAAAGACAACGGTTTTAAGGGGACATGATACTGGAACTCAAACTAATTAAAATCAACCTATAGGCTTATTAAATCACTCCCCATGTTACTTTTAGAAATCTAGCTTTTTAATATCATAGTAAATACCGGGGGATCCATTCCAGGTAAAAGCACATTAATAAGATGCAGATTGAAAATCAAGGGACTGCAGTTTCAATTAACTCACTGTAAATTATTGTTTCTGCTTATGTTCTTTATTTGCCCCTTTACTGTTCTTTGACAACAATGATCACTCTGGAAATTACCATGGCAAATTAAAAAGACTAAATGAAGACACTAACATAAATCCATAATCCATAATAATTGTACATTCAAAAAAACTGAGCTCAAATGTATCTGGACCTTGTCCAAGATGGCCAAGCTTTAACCGAGCTCTGCTTTTCACCACCTAGCTTTAGCAGATGAAAGCTGGATTAGCTACCCAAATTTAGCCAACAAGATACTGAATACCCATCCAACAGGATAAAAACCAAGAAGACAACATATACTGAGGCTTATCTTTATTGTTGGTAGAGATTCGCCCAGCTGAACTCGCAACTTGCAATGCCTCATTCAGCACCAAACTATGCCTAGAACAGATGCCTGAAATGCATTGTTAGACGCATGCTAGAAAAAAGCTTTTCAGCCATGTTTTGAATAAAGAAGTTGAAGTTGTAAATTAATTCCTTGGGGTTCTGACAAGCAGACATTTAACCAAAAGTCCAGAAAAAGAGAGAACTAAGCTTACTATGATGAAAACCCCCAAGCTCTAGTTAAAGAAGTACTCCGACAGAATTTTTTTTTTTAAATCATCTGGTGCCAGAAAGTTAAACAGATTTGTAAATTATGCAACAAAAAGAGAAACACAGCCGCACATCCACCATTTGCAATTTGATCTACTTGATTTGTAAATTACTTCTATCACGGGACAGAGTATTGTGACCTCACGGCTCCGCCCCCATGTGATGTCATGCTCTGCCCCCTCAATGTAAGTCTATGGCAGGGGACGAGACAGCTGTCTCGCCCCTGCCATAGACTTGCATTGAGGGGGCGGAGCGTGACGTCACACGGGGGCGGAGCTGTGATATCGGCCCGTCATCAGACCCGGAGCAGATGTTCGCTCCGGGGCCTGATAACAGCGGGGTGCTGCATGCGAGATTGCGGGGGTCCCCAGCGGCGGGACCCCGCACGATCAGGCAACTTATCCCCTATCCTTTAGATAGGGGATAAGTTGTCAGCACGGTAGTACCCCTTTAAAGCTTCTTGCTAACTCTTACATAGGGCAGATAACTTTGTCTGACCATGAACCCCTTATCATCAACAAATTTCAACCCCTTCTGCCCAGCAAATGAAAAACTATCTGTTTTCCCTACCAGACACCAAAACTTCTCTTAAGACAGAGCTACAAAACAATATATCACTTTACAACATCCCATATAATAATACATTTATCTAAGGGAATGCACACAAAGCATATAAAATATGACACTCATGACATAAAACTTAGAAAGAAACAACTCATAGATTTATTGGAACAATTTAATGAATGAGAATGTGTTGATCAAGCCTCTTTCTCTGCCACAAATATACTGGACAAATGCAATGGACAATGGACAAATTGAATAACTATGTAGAAGGCATCGAGTTCTGGAAGCACATGCTCGGGGAACTGATGACATTCTGTCTTCATTCTCATGACTGGTGGGGCTTCTTGAAAGCCCCTTCAAATCTCTACATTTGAATCCCAACTTCCAGGTACTTGCTAATGGTAAATCATTGATCCCATTTTCTGTTAGGACTGGACAGGGTTTACCCCCTCACTTTTGTTTTAATCCTTGAGCCCCTAGCTAATGCTGTTAGATCACATACATATATGCATATTATTACACTTACTAATTCTACATTCTCCATAAATTTCACTGACAACACTAAAACTGCCATTTCTAATCCTCTTAAATATGATACACTAAAACTGTTTGACTTTTAATAGTCCAGTAGAGTACAGATACTTGGCCTCAACATTCAACTTAACCTGTAATATACCTTTAAACCCTCCATACTGTGCCATAGCATACTATACTCCCAAAAGAGTAATTTTGTGTTGACTGGAAAATGCCGAAAAATTGCTTGTAAAACTCTGACTTGTCAAAGATCCTAATAGACTAGTTGCCTAGTGGCCTCAATCTCAAAGGCTTATTTCATTATTACAGATATGTGATTTTTAGACCAGGCCAAACAGTCCTGTTATCCTCTACCAACAGGCATTGGACTCCTTTTGGTCACATACCTCATCCTACCAATCCCGTTACAATTTCAGTGATGCTTAAAGCATAGAGTCCTTTTTCCATGCACTGTAAAGTTTTACCACCAAAATTAATTATAGCCTTTCTTTTATGATTGTATAAATAATTCCCAACCTATTTCACCTTCTTGGTGAGAGGCAGGCATTGGCTTTATATCAGCATTTTATTTGAATTCTCCCTTCTGTAATAATTCAAATTTGTCAACTAACTTTAAAATGCATGCTGTACACCGGACATTTTTAAGCATTTACAAATCTGTTACCTTTTGACCCAAACCAAAACTCCTGTAATAACTCTAATCTTTTCAGTTTTGACCTTTCTCAGTGGACACATTTAATTCCAAAAGGGGAATTAATATTCTCCGAACTACACTCCATTATGCTACTTTCTCAAATCTTAAAATTGTCAAGAGTCTTTAGGAAGTCCTTTGCAGAACACAAATAGTCCATTGCCTAAGCAACAGTAATAAGTAGCAATTCTTTGTTTGAATCATTAAGAATCTTATTTTATGTTCTTTATCCCTAGATAATGTATAAGTAAATATAATACAAATCAAAGAAAGAAATACATGATTGATTGTTCATAACCAACATCACTGGGCTAAATCTGACATTATCTGGGGTGGTTGGATCTTGGGCATTTTTAGTCAATTCCTGTTAAAGATAAACAGGATTTTCATTAAGGGAAGGGTCATATGTAATGAATCCGCAATGTATTTTACGCTGCAAATCCGCCAATGAGCGGCCCCTTTTGTGTGATTTCTGTTGTGCCTGCTCGTAGCAGCAATCCTCCGCTGCAACGAGTAGACAAACAGGGACCAGTGAGTCGTCACGCACACGCACAGTGTACTCACAGACATTGTGGTGGCTCCCCCTGCTCCCTGAGTTAGGCAGAGAGCGGAGTACAATGCGCATGCGCAAGGCGACTCCCAGGTCCCTGTGTGTCTGGCCGTAGCAGCGGAGGATGGCTGCTATGAGCAGGCACAGCAGGAAGCACTCAATAGAGGTCGGCCGTCTGCAGATCCGCAGCTTAAAATACCCTGCAAATCCTTTACATGTGACCCTACCCTAAAGGTACTCTTTATTACAGACAAATAAAGAAATTATTGAAGTATTTTTTTCAATACGTTTCGAATACTGTCTTTTCAATGTACAATTTTATTCATAAACTTAACAACTTCTAAAGTAAGAGGTTGTTCACTAAATAATTATTTTCAGTTACTCCTTTAACCTTTATAGAGTTCACATATGAATGATACTTCACTCTTTATTCCTATTATTCTGTAACTGTTTTATTTGCTTTGCAGGTAAATTGGTTACTCATCTGTGACTCATAAAATTCTATTTACTGTAAAAGTAATAAAGATAAACTGAAAAAGTAAACTAAAATATTGAATTCAACAGCGAGTTGGGATCAATAATTGCTGTAATTTACACCATAATATAAAGAGAAAAATTACCATAACAGCATCTGCAGAACATGTCAATAAAGCTGAACAAGTGACGACAAAGACACACATTAAATAGACCCTAACATTTTTGATGGTCTTCCAAGAGTTCTGCATGGAGAAAGGAATGTAACCATCTATGAGCATCAAAAAGTTATACTTGTATTTTTCCTCATTAACTCTTAATGTTATGAAGTAAAATAAACAGAGGAAGACTTTATCCAAGTAACCAAGATCTAGCCAGTAAGAAGGACAGAGGAATGACACATTGGCCCGTATTTGACAATCAGCCTGAAAGCCTAATTGTCTGGTTTTGCCCATAACAACCAATCACAGCACAACTTTCACTTTACCAGAGCTCATTAAGATATAAAAGCTGAGCTGTGATTCGTTGTTATAAGAAAAAACAATTAGGGTTTCAGGCAGATTAATAAAACTGGGCCATTGTCTGGTTCAACTCCCCCAACCTCTTCCTTCTCGATATCCCTTGCTTCCTCCTTCAACCTCTTCTTCCTCCTCTACTATCATCCTCTAGTTTTTCCCAGTAGTCTCAAACTTTTTTTTTCCGACCCCCTGCACACATTCTTCAAACAGCTCACTGTATTGTATGGTCAGAAAACAAGCCACGTATAGGTAAATTCCTTTTCTGTCCTTGCAATGAGAAAAGAAAAGCAAAGAAAGCTAAATAAAGTTTAAAAAAAGAGAAAGCAGAAAATGTGAAAATAAACAAGACAAAATTCTATTAAGTTTTTTTTTTACTAAACTATTAATTATGTTTAATAACTGAACTTAAACTATTTTTTTTCCTATTAATATATGAATTTTTTTTCATTTAGGTAGAAAACTTCTTAGAATAGACCTGGTTCAAAATAGTGGAGATTTATCTAATGAGGTCATTGTCCACTGAACTCTATAAAGTAGAATAATCTACACAGTTTCCTCAGAATTAACCAAGGCAGAGACATGATCATAAAGCATATATATAATCATCACCATATGCTTTATATATCACCGATGCTCTTCTAATTGTAGAATGTTATGTAGGTACTTTAAGTCTAACAATGGAACATGGCTTATCATGACGCATACAGTTGCTCCACACCACCCATATCTTATTATCTCTGTCATATGCAGGAATAGTATTGCAGGTCATGCCTGTTCAATTTTTCAAGAGAAATACTGTAACAATCTATTAGTAATGCTGGTTTGCCTTCCATTTTAAATTAGCTATACATTGTGCAACCTTGGAGCTCTGTAAGTCACTCTTCATATGTTATAGGAGGCAATTCAGCTCCTTAACCAGCATTGATTTCTATCTGTATATGCAGCAGAATATAATAGTTATATGTCAGCCTTGGACTGTATATAATAATAATAATAATAATAATAATAATAATAATAATAATAATAATAATAATAATAATTATTATTATTATTATTATCTGTCTATTTATTGATTGTGCTGTATCTTAATTATATTTTTATTAATAAAAGTGAAATTGGATTTCATAGCATTTGAGGGGTTTTCTGGGATTTACAATTTGTGCCTATGTTTTGAGCTTAACATTTAGAAATGATAAACTGTTTAATATATAAATTATACAGCCCTATATGTGCTTTTGCCACTCTGTGCATGCTGTCAATTGTGAAAACAGGTGACCACTGCAGTCAATTATTGGTCTCTGTTTTGTCCCTCTTAATGGAGAAGCTACCTCCGGGGAGAGCCAGGGTCCCATGAAGGAGATTGTGGAGGGTCCCAATGGTCCGACCCACTGCAATCAAAAACTTATCCCTTATACTTTGTATAGGGGAGACATTTTGCTGCATGATAGCTCTCCTTTAATGCCAGTTATTGTTTTTAGTCATTAATATGGATGTCATGTTAGCACAGAAAATGTATGTGTGTGTGGAGAGGGGGCACAAAATCATCAATAAGAAGCTAAAGTGGAATTTGTAAAAGAGTAATATACACTCTTTATTTTCTGTTTTTTGCCTTGTTGCACTCTGCTGCAACAGTTTAGGGGCTGAGGTCAATAGAGAACATGGCATCTAAGTAGTTAACAGATGGAGGGTATTCCCTCTGAACCCCATGTCCCCCTGCCTACTACTTGGTAATATTCTTCTCAAGTTGCTCCTCATTTCCTCCCAATTAACCTCAGGTGTGCCCCCTTGTTCTTAGGTTTAGTTTCTTACATATCACTCCTTGACTTTTTTTTTAACCCTTTGACATATTTACAAAATTATCACAGTGCATACTGCTCTAGTTACTACAACACTGTTTACTGAACATGTTTTGTGAACTAGTAAACATTTGAATACCACAAACAAAATGTATTTGTTTGAAAAAAAAAAATATTACCTAGAAGTCTGTATTTGGTCTTTTAAATATTTGGGTATGCAGAAGGTGCATAGAGTTTCTGAACAATTTTTTGAAGGCATTCCCACATATTGTGACCACAAAACAAGAGGGAATAGAGCCATATGTGAGTATTATAGCTGCCTTGAAAATTTATTTAACCCCTTAATGACGCTGGACGTAAATGTACATCCTGGTGAGCTGGTACTTAACGCACCAGGACGTACATTTATGTCCTATGCATAACCGCTAGCATCGGAGCGATGCTCGCGTCATGCGTGGCAGGTCCCGGCTGCTGATAGCAGCCAGGGACCTGCCCATAATGGCGGACATTCGCGATCCCGCGGATGTCCACCATTAACCCCTCAGATGCCGTGATCAATACAGATCACAGCATCTGCAGCATCGGTGTACTTTGAATGGATGATAGGATAGCCGCAGCACTGCTGCGGCGATCCGATCATCCAGCATGGCAGTCGGAGGTTCCCTCACCTGCCTCCACTGCCTTCCATGTGGTAGGGAAGTTGAGAAAAAAGACCTCTTAAAGGCGCTGCAGACTCCAATGGAATCGAACCGAAGCCAGAGATGTACAAAACACTGGGAGGTTTATTGCAATAGATAAAACAATAAAAAGGATTACGCGTTTCGGGGGAGCCACCCCCTTCTTCAGATCAGAATACATGCAGTGAGATATGCAGAGTTTAAATATGTACAAAATGGGCGCCAACCACTTAAGTGGGGGGAGCCAAACATCTTTATGTCACATGATGCAAAAAACAGAATGTAATAAATGAGTCTAAAAAAACACATCCAATATACATTTAACAATTGTATCAGACCATTGTGAGTGTAAAATCACAAGAGCCATCTTATAAATATAGTAAGGAATGTAAAACAGACCTACAGAACATTGATCTCTATTGGCAGTGTCCGGACCGTCAAAGGTAAACATCCGGCGCATGCTGGATGAACTGATGCTAAAACCAGATGTAAACATCCGGACAGTGCCGCGGTCCGGATGCTGTCACAGACGCCAGCCCCTTACGCGCGCCAGCAATGTTGATAAACAAATACTATGGTCACGGGCATCTGGCCGGACGTCATAGGACCAAAAAACAGCCGACGGATACAAGGACCACAGATGCGTTGCTAAGAGACGGTCGTCACGTGACTGGAATGAACCAATAGGTGTTCAGAGACCGCAATAGAGCTGTCAGAGGTAGTTAGGAAGAAGGTAAGATAATGTGGTGAAACTAATGGAAATGCAAAGATGCATAAATATATAATGAACGGAAGAAGATACTCTACTGGACATATATGCCATATAAAAGGGAAAGTTGAAAAAATCAAAGTATGCGCAAAATTGGCATGTAAGCATACTTGTGTGAATGAATGGATCGTGTAGAGCTCGCACCGATTTTTCTGGTGTAGCGCCCTCATGGAATATTACACTGTGGTGCTCATGGGGTAAGAATAAGCAAAGAAAGAGCCTAATTAAAAAGAGATATGTTAAACAGGGTAAGGGATTAAAGCCCAATAGAGACCAACCAATATCACTACGTATGGATGATATATATCCTGGCGTTCTAAAAAATATATATAAAAATGTATAGATATATAATATCCCTTTGTGCGGATAATTATAAGCTAAAAAGGACACAAAGTGATATGTAAAACAAATCATGTCCAATCTGGGATAAGAAGGTGTGTGAAAAAACATATAATAATTATTTATGAGATATATTAAATATTAAAAGTATTTTACAAAATAGTAATAAAAATAGTAATAATAATCTTCTTAATTAAGCGTATTACAGATTACATTCTATCATTTCGTTCAGACCTCTGGGTGTTAGGGTGCCCAGGGTGTGAATCCAGAAATTTTCCCTCCTCCTTAGCGTATTGAATCTCTGGTTCACACTCTTTGTAATCTGTTCAATGGGGGTAGCCAAAATACAATTGAAATCCCCACTGTGTTTCTCGGTCAGATGTCGAGAAACACTGTGTAGGAGAAAACCATGAGCTGTATTACTCCGATGTTTATTGAGGCGTTCCCTAAAACATCTGATCGTCCTTCCCACGTATTGTAAGCCACAAGGGCACTGCAATACATATACAATGTATTGAGATCCACAGTTCAACAATGATTTTATGGGGAAAGTATCCCCTGTAGTAGTGGAGGTGAAGGTTTTGCATTTATGTGCAATAATGGAACAGCATTTACACCGTGCCAAACCGCAACGGTAGCTCCCTGTGGTATCAAGAAAGGTGGAGGAAGGTGTAATCTGAGATTTCAGCTTGCTGGGAGCTACCAGATTACGCAAGGTACGAGCTCTACGAAAGGTGATGGGAGGTTTAGATGGAAGAAAGCTGTTGAGATGGGGGTCTGCAGTTAAGATGGACCAATGCTTGGTTAGAATCTTTCTAATGTCTTGGTGTTCTCTACTGTAAGTGGTTATGAAATTTGTAGAACGATTAATGATGCTAGTAGGTGCAACATCCGCCTTTGGAAGTAGACATTTGGCTTGATCGAGAGAGAGAGCTCTAATGAAAGAAGAATGTACAAGGGAGGTAGGATAGCCCTTCGCTTTGAACCTGGCTTTTAGAATAGTAATATTCTAAAAGCCAGGTTCAAAGCGAAGGGCTATCCTACCTCCCTTGTACATTCTTCTTTCATTAGAGCTCTCTCTCTCGATCAAGCCAAATGTCTACTTCCAAAGGCGGATGTTGCATCTACTAGCATCATTAATCGTTCTACAAATTTCATAACCACTTACAGTAGAGAACACCAAGACATTAGAAAGATTCTAACCAAGCATTGGTCCATCTTAACTGCAGACCCCCATCTCAACAGCTTTCTTCCATCTAAACCTCCCATCACCTTTCGTAGAGCTCGTACCTTGCGTAATCTGGTAGCTCCCAGCAAGCTGAAATCTCAGATTACACCTTCCTCCACCTTTCTTGATACCACAGGGAGCTACCGTTGCGGTTTGGCACGGTGTAAATGCTGTTCCATTATTGCACATAAATGCAAAACCTTCACCTCCACTACTACAGGGGATACTTTCCCCATAAAATCATTGTTGAACTGTGGATCTCAATACATTGTATATGTATTGCAGTGCCCTTGTGGCTTACAATACGTGGGAAGGACGATCAGATGTTTTAGGGAACGCCTCAATAAACATCGGAGTAATACAGCTCATGGTTTTCTCCTACACAGTGTTTCTCGACATCTGACCGAGAAACACAGTGGGGATTTCAATTGTATTTTGGCTACCCCCATTGAACAGATTACAAAGAGTGTGAACCAGAGATTCAATACGCTAAGGAGGAGGGAAAATTTCTGGATTCACACCCTGGGCACCCTAACACCCAGAGGTCTGAACGAAATGATAGAATGTAATCTGTAATACGCTTAATTAAGAAGATTATTATTACTATTTTTATTACTATTTTGTAAAATACTTTTAATATTTAATATATCTCATAAATAATTATTATATGTTTTTTCACACACCTTCTTATCCCAGATTGGACATGATTTGTTTTACATATCACTTTGTGTCCTTTTTAGCTTATAATTATCCGCACAAAGGGATATTATATATCTATACATTTTTATATATATTTTTTAGAACGCCAGGATATATATCATCCATACGTAGTGATATTGGTTGGTCTCTATTGGGCTTTAATCCCTTACCCTGTTTAACATATCTCTTTTTAATTAGGCTCTTTCTTTGCTTATTCTTACCCCATGAGCACCACAGTGTAATATTCCATGAGGGCGCTACACCAGAAAAATCGGTGCGAGCACTACACGATCCATTCATTCACACAAGTATGCTTACATGCCAATTTTGCGCATACTTTGATTTTTTCAACTTTCCCTTTTATATGGCATATATGTCCAGTAGAGTATCTTCTTCCGTTCATTATATATTTATGCATCTTTGCATTTCCATTAGTTTCACCACATTATCTTACCTTCTTCCTAACTACCTCTGACAGCTCTATTGCGGTCTCTGAACACCTATTGGTTCATTCCGGTCACGTGACGACCGTCTCTTAGCAACGCATCTGTGGTCCTTGTATCCGTCGGCTGTTTTTTGGTCCTATGACGTCCGGCCAGATGCCCGTGACCATAGTATTTGTTTATCAACATTGCTGGCGCGCGTAAGGGGCTGGCGTCTGTGACAGCATCCGGACCGCGGCACTGTCCGGATGTTTACATCTGGTTTTAGCATCAGTTCATCCAGCATGCGCCGGATGTTTACCTTTGACGGTCCGGACACTGCCAATAGAGATCAATGTTCTGTAGGTCTGTTTTACATTCCTTACTATATTTATAAGATGGCTCTTGTGATTTTACACTCACAATGGTCTGATACAATTGTTAAATGTATATTGGATGTGTTTTTTTAGACTCATTTATTACATTCTGTTTTTTGCATCATGTGACATAAAGATGTTTGGCTCCCCCCACTTAAGTGGTTGGCGCCCATTTTGTACATATTTAAACTCTGCATATCTCACTGCATGTATTCTGATCTGAAGAAGGGGGTGGCTCCCCCGAAACGCGTAATCCTTTTTATTGTTTTATCTATTGCAATAAACCTCCCAGTGTTTTGTACATCTCTGGCTTCGGTTTGATTCCATTGGAGTCTGCAGCGCCTTTAAGAGGTCTTTTTTCTCAACTTCCCTACCACAAGCTACATCAGGATTGGTCTTCTTCCTTTCCCTGTGACCTCCGGCTTAGCAGCGGTTCCAGTACTCCGTGAACTTTTGTAACCCCACTGTGGGTTGATATGCAAGTTCTGACTTGCTCTCAGGTGAGCAGCCACTACCTAGGGGTCATTTATTTTGACCACAAACTGCTATAATTTTCCATTCCCATACGGTATCACACGAGGCGCCTCCCTCTGGTCTCTCCCCTTTTTTCTTTCTACAGGTCACTGCCTTCCATGGGTCTTTTGCTCTGGTCTGCGATCGAGTAGACCAGAGCAGAAGATGACCGATTATACTGATCAGTGATATGTCCTATGCATAGCACTGAACAGTATTACCAATCGAATGATTGCTATAAATAGTCCCCAATGGGGACTATTAAAGTGTAAAAATAAAAGTAAAAAAAAGTAAAAAGTCAAAAAAAAATGTGAAAAACCCCCTCCCCCAATAAAAACATAAATTGTCCCATTTTTCCTATTTCACCCACAAAAAGTGTAAATTTTTTTTTTATATACATATTTCATATTGCCTCATGCATAAATATCCTAAATATCAAAATAAAATGTTAATGATACTGTACGGTGAATGGCGTGAACATAAAAAAAAAGTCTAAAATAGCTGCTTTTTTTTATAACATTTTATTCCCAAAAAATGTATAAAAAAAAGCATTAAGAGTTTTATATAAGCAAATATGGTATCAATAAAAAGTGCAGATCACAGCACAAAAAATGAGCCCTCATACCGCCGCTTATACAGAAAAATGAAAAAGTTATAAGCCTTCAAAATAGGGGGATTTTAAACGTACTAATTTGGTTAAACAGTTTGCGATTTTTTTTAAAGTGCAACAGTAATAGAAAAGTATATTATTATGGGTATCATTTTAATTATAATTTTTTTTTGTTTTAACATGTGTCTGCACTCTTCCCCACCCCTTCAGCCCAACCCTATATAAGTAGTAGTTAGCTACACAAGGGCCATTTCTTTCCTAGCAGCCTCCCAGTCCAACTGGGAGAGCTTGGTAAATGGGCTATTACACCTTGTTCACACTGGTGTGGTGCTGTGCGGCGTCCGTTGCTGCCGTGGCGCCGTGTCTGCGGGGAGGTGCGGCCCATAGACTGGTTTGAGGGGCATTGGGGCACTGCTGTGGTGGTCACCGCCCAGTGCTACGCCATTTTATGCTGGGGACGTTAGGGACCCACTCTAAATAGGTGGCCTTGACGTGGCGAGTGGGCTTGTACTTTTTGATCAAAAATGTATACTAACAACCTGTTAGTTTTTGATATGCTGAGAAGCAATCAGATCATTGTACAAGATTGTAGATGTGCACCATGTCTGTTTTCTACCCGAATTAACATCATTTTAATTGTATTGACCCAAAGAATAAAGAACACATGTAATTTTTACCGTAAATTGTATGGCGTGAAAACGAAACCTTCCAAAATTTGCTAAATTGAGGTTTTCTTTTTAATATCCGCACACAAATAGTATTTTGTTGGTTGCGCCATACATTTTATGGTAAAGTGAGTGACGGCATTATAACGGACAACTGGTCACACAAAAAACAAGCCCTCATACTAGGAAAATATAAAAGAGTTATGATTTTTTGAAGGAGAAGAGAAAAAAATGAAAACGTAAAAATAAAATTGTCGTAGTCCTTAAGGCCCAAATGGGCTGAGTCCTTAAGGGGTTAAAGACTTAAAGGGGTTCTCCACCATAAGGTGATTTTAGTATGTACCTGGCAGACAGTAATGGACATACTTAGGAAGGATCTGCGGTTGTCTTGGGGTTAAATGGCTATGTTGTGAGATTACCATAACAATGTAGCTAGCTTTCTGTGAACTGGTATTTCCGTTTTGACTTTTCTTTTTTGCCTACTAATCCCATAATTCCATTTTCCTCCCTCCCACATATCAGCCACCCCACCCATTGAAACATAAATGAGCTGTATCTATTCAAAAGACCTGTGGTTTTATATCAAGGAGCCTACAGCTGTTGCATTAGTTGCAGATTGATCTCTCTCTCACCAGGCGATTGCTCCACCCATTGAAGCAGACAGGCTCCATGTCATCAGCTGACTAGTGAGTCAGGTCTCGGCTGCATTGCAACCTGGGAAAAATCTGAGTCAACAGTTATTTTGTATGCTGTGAAAAATAAATATTGGGGTGAAAATCACAGAAGAATTGTGAGAAAACCGTCACACACAGGTACAGACACTATATTATGAACTACACTAACTTTACAGCCCCTGTAGCATAGTCAAATAAAAAAAATTCCTGGAATACTCCTTTACAGACTCATTCAGATCAATGGAACAGTTGCAGAAATCTCTGCAACAAAAAAAAGGCAAACATGAGATCTGACAATTCCATGTGTAAATGTAAACAACAAACACCAAACTCTAAAACGGACATTACAAAGATGTTGTCTTTAAGGGAACATGTCATAAGCTTCATGCTGCCAGCACCATGGGCAACATAAAATACTGACAGGCTTTCCTATAACAGGTATCTATGATTTACTCTAAGGACTCATGGGGTTTGGCTGCAGCCCTTGACTGACAAATATTTCCCTATTTACTTAGAGGGAGTGATCTGTCGATAAGGGACTTTTAGAGTCTTTCAGACTAAATCATATCACCGTGATATGGAAACCTGTCATTTTTTTTTTTTTTAATTGGTATCGTTAATATCCAGCTGCAAAATATTGTCTTCTCTTAATATTAAATAGTTTGTATCCAATTCAAGAAGTACTATACTAGTAGAATACATGAAGTAAAGTGGTGTAACAGCTACGCTGGAGTCATATGGTAATGGACAAACCTTTCCCAATAAATGACTATCATGATAATGATAACTGATTTAAAGCCAAACAATTTAACACTTTTGAAATGTCAGTGTTTCATTGCGCTCTGCCTTTGTTTTTTTTTCTCCATCCTATGTCCCAGTTGCATTGATTTCGTTTTCAAAAGTGAATATTCTCCTCCGAGAGTAATTCTACTACCACCATGAAGGCCATGCTGTTAGTTAAGAGGTGTGTTTCTTCAAGAAGAAAAATTGCCTTACACCCAAGGCATGACGAGGTATTCTATCTTCAAGCACTGAGCTCTATGGTAACAAGATTACACTTAAGAATTGTGTTAACAATGTCTGAGATGAGACAAGACAAATAGATGCTGAGTTGTAATAACATTTGAAAAGAGAAGAGAAAACTAGGGTGTGTGGTAATTGTAAAATAAGTAAATGATTGGATGATAAAAAAAAACCTAAAAACATAAATGTTACTAAAAGAATAAAGAACATCTGTCACCTAAACTGACCCCTGTAACCCCATAAGCACATACTCCTCACTGTGCTATTTCCTTAAAGTGTACCTGTCATCAACAAAAACTTTTTATATACTGTGGATAATACCATTATATGTATATTTGTAATATACATTAGTTAAACAAAATTGTATATTTTTGGGTGAAAAAGTGCTATTCCTGCAGCTCACTTCCTGTGTTTGGACTCCTCATATAGATACACAGGCCATAGCTGCAGGGGCAAAAATATACATATTTTTTTAACCAATGTATATTACAAATATATGTATAATAGTATTATCTACATTATATAAAACGTTTTTGTTGATGACAGGTACACTTTGAATATCTTTATTTTGTTATGTTGCTAAAAACAAGCTATAACAGCACATTCAAATTCCATAAACAGTATCCTGGCACTGCACTGAACCAACATGCCTCTCTCCCCAATGTCACTGGCTTTTGATTGATGCACATGGCTACTCGAATGGTAGAAGCCCTGTGCGTGTGCTAGCACTGTGGTTTCTGGTGCTTATGAGGCTACAGATGCTCTTCAAATATTATTCCCACCAATCCTCCTGCTGTATACTTGTATTGCCTAATCTTCAGTCTGTTTATTAAATAGAAAGTCAAGATCCTTATTTTCAGTAAATAATATTTTTAAATACAATACAGTATATGCCGGCGTATAAGACGACTTGGCGTATAAGACGACCCCCAACTTTTACAGTTAAAATATAGAGTTTGGGATATACTCGCCATATAAGACTACCCCTCCTACCGCGATGTACGGTACCTTGTAGTTCCCCCCACATTAGGTAGGCATCATGTTCCCCCACATTAGGTAGGCAGTATAGTTCCCCCCACATTAAGTTGGCAGTTCCCCCACATTAGGTTGCCAGTTCCCCCACATTAGGTTGCCCGTTCCCCCACATTAGATTGCCAGCTCCCCAACATTAGGTCGGCAGTTCCCCCACATTAGGTCAGCAATTCCCCCACATTAGGTCGGCAGTTCCCTCACAATAGTTGGCAGCTCCCCCACAATAGGCTGGGAGTTACCCCACATTAGATCAGCAGTTACCCCACATTAGTAGGCAGCTTTCCCACATTAGTAGCAGTTCCCCCACAATAGTAGGCAGCTCCCCCACATTTGTAGGCAGCTCCCCCCACATTTGTAGGCAGCTCCCCCCCACATTAGGTCAGCAGTTCCCCCACAATAGAAGGCAGCTCCCCCACATTTGTAGGCAGCTCCCCCCACATTAGGTCAGCAGTTCCCCCACAATAGTAGGCAGCTCCCCCCACATTTGTAGGAAATTCCCCCACATTAGGTCAGCATTTACCCCACAATAGTAGGCAGTTCCCCCACAATAGTAGGCAGCTCCCCCCACATTTGTAGGCAATTCCCCCACATTAGGTCAGCATTTCCCTCACAATAGTAGGCAGTTCCCCCACATTTGTAGGCAGCTCCCCCACAATAGTAGGCAGCTCCCCCCACATTTGTAGGCAGCTCCCCCCACATTAGGTCAGCAGTTCCCCCACAATAGTAGGCAGCTCCCCCCACATGAGATTGGCAGCTCCCCCTAACAGACATACAGCTTCCAGCCATATACAGTGTATGGCTGCAGGCTGTATGTCTCTACTGCCCCCACTGTGTTCTGGTCACCGCTCCTCCGGCCCGGGTCACCATCTATTGCTATGGCCTATGGACCATAGCAGTAGGTGCCGGGACCGGGGAGCGGTGACCGGATCACTTAAGCTAGCATGGCCGGTCACTCACCAGGCCCCGGTCGGCGCGTCCTCCTGCGGTCCTCCTGGTCCTGTGCTACTCTGCCTCTATGGTTGTAGGCACTGACGTCCCATGCGTACAACCATAGAGACAGAGGACCGGACCGCAGGAGGACCGAAGGAGGATCGCAGGAGGACGCCGGGGAATGGTAAGTGACCGGCGGACATCCTTATGTCCCGAAAACATTTTTCAGGACACAGTGATGTCCGGCTTAGGAATACCTATGATTATCTGCCCAGGCCGACTCCCGTGTGTGGCTGCAGGTGGGGGGCCGGCCAGAGCAGGTAAAAACTAATACTGTATACTAAAAACCAGGGGGCCTCCAGCTGTTGTAAAACTACAACTCCCAGCATGCCCGGACAGCCTTTGCCGTGCTGGGAGTTGTAGTTTCACAACAGCTGGAGGCACTCTAGTTTTTAGTATACAGTATCAGTTTTCACTTGCTCTGGCCGGCCCCCGCCTGCAGCCACACACAGGAGGCGGCCTGGGCAGATAATTAGAAGTTTTCCTATCCTGGACCTCAATACCCGGCTTATAAGACGACCCCCGACTTTTCAGAAGAAAATTCGGGGTTAAAAAGTCATCTTATATGCCGGGATGTAGGGTAATTGTTTTTTTTTTCCATTTGTTTAACAATGACAATGCCCATGCATTCTTTTTACAGTAGTCGAGTGCATACTTCTTAAGTTAGTACTCAGGACATCTACCAGGTAACTACTCAATGGGCTGCTTTTTCTGAAATCTGTTTTTCCCCCAAATGTATTACTTGACATTGACACACAATACATATTGTAAAGTTTGAAGTATTCCAACATCCTGGAATATTCCATACCAGTCTCTAAATCCTGAAAAAAAGAAATGTGCCCAAACTTTTTAAAGCTACCTGCTACTGGCAAAACTTTCTAGCTCTGACAAATAAACTACTTATCGAAGGATGTGTATACTATTAGTCAGTGATTGGATGAGCGGGCATTACTTCAAGGGACAATTCCTCACAGCAACAAAAGAAGAGGCAGGGAGCAATTGGGAGCAGGAGTGCCACCTGAAGGGGATCAGGGCAGGTGAGTATAGTTTGTTAATTTGTAAGCACCCCAACTCCTTTAGAGTAACATTTTCCAACATCAGAATACCCCTTTTAGATACATAGAAGCAATCAATAGAGCTTTCAAAGCTGTTCACATCCATTGACACACAAACACAAGCTATAAAGCACCATCTTTAGAACTGTGATTTTTCTTGTTTAGTTTTTAACTACTTTTTTAGTATGTTCATATCCCCTAATATTTTTAATATTTCTAACAGACTATTTAGTCATAAATTATAGTTTTCTACAGTTCTATGGCATTCATCAAACTGTGACAAATTAAAACACTGATAATTAAAAAAAGGGTAAAAGTTCACCAGAAATATAATTTTACTAAATAAAAAAAGAAATAAATTTTGCTTGCAGAAAATTCATTTTCAGTGTCCTTAATTTAAACTCAACTTTTTTTTTTTTTTTTTGTGTAATACAAAGAGCTTGTAATGACAATGAGCATTGTGATTATGACAACCTATTCTTTACAAGAGGAGAACCGAATAGCAGCTTGGCTGGAACTAGGGATTTTTTATCTTTACAATGAGATTACATAGCGGACTATAATTAATTGCTGGTCACTGAAACACTTGCCGATTAAATTAGTCATTTTAAAACATTTACCATTATTCTGTCCCTGCAGCACTTTCTGTTGTAGATTTTTTTCTATTATTTTTTTTTCTTACAAGAAAAAAAAAGCGAAGGGGATATTATAATAAAGTTAAGTGTAAGCGCATCAGTGGGTCAGACTCTTGCTTAAAAAGGTTAACTGCCAGCATTCTACCTCTGTACCTCACATAAGGACTGAATTGTCGGAAAGTGAATAGGCTCAATAAGAATCTCAGAATGTATAATGGACACCTAAATATGTGTGTTCACCGGCCAGGTTTTGTCTAGTGACTGATTTTTATAATTACAGGACATCCATGTTGGAATTATGGACTTTTTTTATTTTACAGTGTGTGCACTGAATTGTCCACAGACTTTCATTGTGCACCTTATTAGATCAAAATTATGGATGTGTTGGATTTCTATTTCATGGACATATTTTGCTTTTATTTTACAATATGTGAACATAGCCTAAGGTATTAAATGCCAAATAAAAAGTTTTTTTTCAAGCTTGAAGGTTTTGTCCAGTGAAAAAACTACTTATTTTATATCCATAGGATAAGGGTTAGGTGTCTGTGTGTGTGTGTGTGTGTGGGGGGGGGGGGGACCCCCGTGATCTCCAGAACAGAGACCCCTGGCTTTCAGGAAGAGTGTGTGCTGCAGATAACACCAACTCTATTAATTTCTATGGGAGAACAACACTCAGGCCTCTCTGACATTCCCATAGAAATTAATGTAGCGTGTAACATTTGAGGCACACACTCCTTCTATTACATGCAGAGAGCTGGGGCCCCATTCTCAAAATCACCTAAGCAGTTGGAACCCGACCCCCCCCCCCCCCCCAACTACTGTGATCAAACACTTATCCTCTATTACTCGATTTTTACTGAATACCCTATTTAATTGCTTTATATAAAATCCTTTGCTTCACGCATGCATACTGTTACAATATTTATAGATCCCCTCTTGTTTTTTGCATGGACAAATACATAGAATGTTCCATCTAATGTCATGGTATGTAGACTATGGTGTCACCCTTGGATTTCTTAAGAATTATGTATAAGAAAACCATAGGGATGGGATGATGCCATACTGGTCCAGTACACATAACTGCGCCATGTGTATATAGCCCTTATATCAGGCTATTTGATTACTTTTGGTTGTGCCCAAGCCACTGTAAAATTGAGGAATTACTAGAATTAAAGTATGGCCTCAACACTTTTCCCAATGTCACAATGTAACCCAAAGTCCCAGTGTAGCTTTTGCCTCATTGTAGTTGTGATTCAGCCAAATACAGTTTTGTTGTAAACCGGATTACCAAATGATATTAAATTTTTTAGGATGACTCATTTAGCTGCTCCAATTCTACTATGTCAAGACCATTTCTAATTTGCTGTAATTGTTAAAAACAGATTATAGGCCTCAAGGTTTTCAGTATATACCGTATTTTTTGTCATATAAGACGCTCCGGCATATAAGATGCACCCAATTTTAAAGCATAACAATCTAGAAAATAAAGATTCTGAACCAAATACAATGTAAAGTATAGGACAGTGATCTTCAACCTGCGGACCTTCAGCCAACGGCTGTCCGGGCATGCTGGGAGTTGTAGTTTTGCAACATCTGGAGGTCCGCAGGTTGAAGACCACTGGTATAGGAGGTAGTACTCACGTGTCCCCACTGCTCCGGACCCGTCACCATTCGTCACCGCTGCCCTTGATGTCACCCTCCATAGCTGTCGCCGCATCCCCGGGGTGTCCCCGTTGATCCGGAACATCTCTGCTGTCCGGTATCCTCGCTCTCCGTTGCTGCCATCACGCCGCTAGGCACGCCGCTCCTATTGGATGACGGGGCGGCGTGCGCGATGACGTGATGACGACAAAGGAGAGCGCCGGCCATGCAAGGGATCCCGGCACGGAGCAGACACCGGGGAGGCAGGTAAGGTCCCTCCCGGTGTCCTGTAAGCTGTTGGGGACGCCGCGATTTCACCACGGCGGTCCCGAACAGCCCGACTGAGCGAAAAATACGGTACTAATTCACATGGAAGAATATTGTAATAATAATACAATAATGTTACTTTCATTGCTGAGTTTTCAACAACTAAGGCAGTCTGTAGGATTCACAGTTTTTCTAAAGGTTTTTTGATCCTTTTTTCTTCCTGTTATGGTAAAGGGACATGGCAGCTGCACTGGTGACTTTACTATGGACTATTCGTCACTGTGGTTGCTAGACCATAATGCAATGAGGATAACAGGAACTGGTGGTTCAGAGATGACACTAAGTTTAGAAGGTGACACTGCTGCATTGTTACTGCCTTTATATTATAACCTCTTTACAGATTTTGCCTTCAGCTTTGTTATAATGTTTCTTTTTAAAAACACGGTTCATCTGTGCAGCAAATTCAATTACTGTGAAATTTTGTAGGTTAAATGCAGGTGATTAAAACATTTGTACACAAATTAAGCAAATGTGCTTTTAAAACATTTAAACTTCATCTCCATAGCAACCAAACATGAATCCTGTCTGTATTTTGCCTTTTGTTAGAGCAGCAATATTTTTTTTTCACATGGCTTTCATTGGATATGTTTGACTAAAATTAGATGCAAAACCTATTAAAAGGGATTAAATTGGGGCAAACAAGTTGACAACATCTGACATATAGAGGAATGCAGATAAGTGAAAATGACACCCTAAAACATCGAAAGAAAACAAAGTAAACATTGACTTTAGCACCATTCATCCATTGCAAGTAAACAGTTACCATGCTAAATAAATAAATGTCTGGCAAACAGAGACTTCATCATTTATCTTGCTGAAACTAGTTATCATTGTCAATGCCAGCGATTCCCGAACCCCTACGTAAATACAGAACCTCTTTAATGTACAGAGCTGTGTTTACCCTATCTAGGCATCTTGACAAGATGAAGATCATGACCTTGAATAAATGTTTTATGCTAGAGGACCCTTGTCTGGGTTCTTTCCATAGCAACTGTGTTCACTAATGGCAGTGACTTTTTTAACAGGATAATGTGCCCTGCAGTGCTGCAAAACATTGTTTATGAATGACTTGAGAAACATGACAAAGATCTTAAAGGTATTGACTTGGCCCCCACATTTCCCAAAACTCAATCTAATTGATCAGTTTACTCAATGGGAGAAAAAAAAATCCACTTAATGGAGGCCTGACCTCCCAACCTTCAGGACTAATACGATCTGCTTCTAATGTCTTGGTCCCAGATACAAGAGGACACATTCAGAGGTCTTACAGAAGCCAGGCCTTGACAAGTCAGAGATGTTTTGGTGGCATTGGACAATTTATATAATATTGAGCAGGTGTGTTTTTTTAACCCCTTAATGCATATTGACGTTTAAAAACGTCCATAAGCGGCTCCCGAGGTATGATGCGCGCTCAGCAGGTGAGCGCACGTCATATCCGGTGGGTCCCTGTTGCTATAAGCAACCAAGACCCATGGCTAATGCCACAAATCGCCGATCGGGCTGATGTCCGGCATTAACTCTTTAGACGCGGCGATCAAAGTTGATCCCTGCATCTAAAGTGAAAGTAAAAGCTTCCCGGAAGCTCAGTTGGTCTGATCCGGATCATAGCGGTAAAATTGCGATGTCCCGATCAGCTAGAACGCAACAGGAGGGTGCCTTACCTGCCTCCAGCTCATCCGATCGGTGATTGATTGCTCCAAGCCTGAAATCAACCACAATTACAATGCAATGGCAGTGATCAGTGTATTGAATCAATGTACTGCATATTATAGTCCTCTATGGGAGCTATAACATTGCAAAAAAAAGTGAAAAAAAAGTTAATAAAGATCATTTAACCCCTTCCCTAAGAAAAGTTTGAATCACCCCCCTTTTCCCAATAAAATAAAAAAAGCTGTTTAAATAAATATAAACATATGTGGTATCGCCGCGTGTGTAAATGCCCGAACTATAAAAATATATCATTAATTAAACCACACGGTCAATGGTGTACACGCAAAAAATTCCAAAGTCCAAAATAGCGTATTTTGGGTCACTTTTTATACCATAAAAAATGAATAAAAAGTGATCTAAAAGTCTGATCAATACAAAAATGGTACCAATAAAAACTTTAGATCATGACGCAAAAAATGAGCCAGCCCTTATATGGAAAAAAAGGCTATAGAGGTCATAATAGGGCAATTTTAAACGTGAACATTTTCCTGCATGTAGTTATGATTTTTTTCAGAAGTATGACAATATCCAACCTATATAAATAGGGTACCATTTTAATCATATGGACCTACAGAATAAAGATAATGTGTCATTTTTACCGAAAAATTTACTGCGTAGAAACAGAAACCCCCAAAAGTTACAAAACTTAGTTTTTTCTTCCATTTTGTCGCACAATGATTTTTTTTTCCTTTTTGCCATGGATTTTGGGGTAAAATGACTGATGTCAATTCAAAGTAGAATTGGTGGCGCAAAAAAATAAGCCATCATATGGATTTTTAGGTGCAAAATTGAAAGTGTTATTATTTTCAGAAGGTGGTGAGGAAACAACGAAAATGCTAAGACTGAAAAACCCTGCGTTTTAACATGTTTAAAACATCAGGTCTAATGGGTATGTTTGTATCTACCTTCAAAGGGTAGACCAAATAAGGACACCCAAGGCACATTGATGTGTGTGGGTCTTCTTCAAGAGAAAATCAACCATAGTACGGGTTGCTGAAAAGGTTAAAAATGACTATGATAGAAAGGTGTCAGAACACACAGTGCAACACACTATGCTTTGTATGAGATGCT
This sequence comes from Hyla sarda, assembly GCF_029499605.1. Taxonomy (NCBI): domain Eukaryota; kingdom Metazoa; phylum Chordata; class Amphibia; order Anura; family Hylidae; genus Hyla; species Hyla sarda. The sequence continues at coordinate 404,233,826 of NC_079190.1, read as the reverse complement.
TAATAGCAGAACATTCAAGGTGTCCTTACTGACCCCTGTATACTGCTCAAAGCTTTATACTTGAAACATAGACAAAGGGAGAAGGTCACCTGGCCTTATAAGCCATGTGTTGTTTTGTTTCTCATTCTAAATATAAAGTTTGTGTGTGTGTGTGTGTATTATGTGTGAGTGCTGCTTACCTGGGGAGCAGATGGCACCAGGATACACAATGGGAAAAAGATAAGACAATGGCGACGGTGTGATGTTTTGGGCACGGGTTTAGTGGGAAACATGGATCCTGGAGTTCATAGGACTGCTGCAGCTAACCTCTTGGTGTCACATAATACATTATTTGGACTTGTTAAAGCCTCTATGGTTCAGCACTTAGGCAGTTGGTTTATATTTGTTGCAGATCTATACCATGTGTAGTAAGAGTTCATTTAAATATTTTTATTTTGCAAATGAAGCCTTTAGAGCAAGGCCTGGTTCCACTGTATTTCTTATGTAAATCATTGCCAAATAAGATAAATTGCAATCTGTTTATTCTTGGCTGGAACATTCCTTTAAGAACATTTAGAGTGAATAGAATCTGGAAATTAGATGTCGTGGGTGTAATGTTGGTAATTGTTGTTTTAATATTAGGTTATTTGCTAGGACACAAAGTTTGTCCCCAAACTCTATCAATATAGCCAGAGACACATTTGTCTGGTTTGCAAGAGTAGATTCACATGCAGCAATATTTTTGGAAATATTTCTGCCACTGTGGCACTTATTTCAATAGATTTGTAGTAATCTATATGCAAGTTGATGAAATATCTATATGAAGATTTATGTAACAACTATTCGGTCCCAGACTTTTTTGTGACAAATCTGCCATATATAAGTACACAGGGGTGGACTGACAACACTCAGGGCCTCAGGACCAAATAAAGCAAGGGCCCCCTGCAAGACTCCACCCCTGGCCACACCTCTACCACACCTCTACTCATGTGTGTGTTTAAAAACGTGTTAATGTAGGTAAGATCATTTTCCATGACCAATAATACCGGTATAAAAGGAGGAAATATATACCATCCCACAATGACTGGATAATACCACCATACTGTACTGACTTAAACCACTATATACAGACTAGTATTTCCCCATACAGTGCTCATACAGCGGTAGATACCAGCTATACACAGATCTGTATACCATATAAGCGAATATATACAGGACCAGGGCTGCCATCAGAAATGTTGAGGCCCCTTACACAGCTCAAGGCCTGCCTCTCCCCTGCTCACTTTTCCCACAATCTATGAAAAAAAAATATTTCAAAACATTGGACAAGAAATATTATCACCATACATATTACCATCATACTGTTACTGACCAAATTCAGTATACTGAGACCAATATTACCAATAATACCAGTATACAAGGAGGAACATTATCACCATACATATTACTATCATACTGTTGCAAAGCAAATCCTGTATACTCACCAATATTACCAATAATACCAGTATACAAGTGAGAATAATACTGCCACACCATGACCACTACCATTACCACATAGTGACTGTATAAAAACCACTGAATTTAAACCAATATCCCCTCCATACACACAAGCACTGCAACTGTTTAAAGGGGTACTCAACTGCCCCAGCATTCGGAACATTTAGTTCCTAACGCTTGGTGCAGGATGCAGGGTCATGATATCATGGCCATTCCCCCCCCCCCTCAGGACATCATACCACCCCCCTCAATGCAAGTATATGGGAGGGGTCGTGGCAGCCTCCCTACCATGGACTTACATTGAGGGAGAGTGGTGTGAGGTCACAAGGAGCGTGGATATGACGTCAGAACCCTCGCAGCCCACACCCAGCGTTCAATACTAAATGTTCCGAACACTGGGGCAGTGGAGTACCCCTTTAAACATTTACTGACTCACTGGAAGAGTCTTTTTGGAGCCGTGCTCTTTCCTTTTCTTCTCTGTCTTGCTCAGATCGCCGTGAAGTCTTCTTTCAACCATCACTCGTATTCACAGACAACAAACATATTATGTACCACACCTTTTCAGCATATTCCCTACCTGTTCCCTATCCTAAAGGCCACTAATAACTCCTCCCTTGGTGCCCTACATAGTATAAGGGAGTAAGTTTGTGTGTTGGGGAAAGGGTAGGTGGACTGGGTGGTGGGTAATTCCCCATTCCCTATTAGGTAGTGCCCCTAGTAGGTAGGTACGAAATTCCCCCCAAAAGGTAGAAGACACCATTAGATCAGTAATGCCCCCAGTAGGTAGTAGGAGATGCCCTCATTAGGTAGGTAGTAGATAATGCCCTCAGGGGGTAGGTTGTAGGTGACGCCCCCAGTAGGTAGTATATAATGTCCACAGTTAGGTCATAGGTAAGGCCCCCAACAGGTAGGCAGTAGGTAATGCCCCCAGTAGGTGGTAAATAATTCCTGAAGCTGGCAATGCCCCCAGTAGATAGTGCTTCCCAGGTAGGTAATGCCCCTAGTAGGTTTTTCCCTCAGTAGTTTGTGCCCCCAGGTAGGTAATGCCCTCAGTGGATAGTACCCCTAGGTAGGCCATGCCTCCAGTAGGTTGTTCCCTCAGGCAGGTATTGCTCCCAGGTACGTAATGCTCCCAGTAGATAGTGGCTACCCATTGGAGCCCCTTTGCTGGTTTTAGAGGGCCAGCAGCCCGGCCTAGTCTCTAAGTAAGTAGGGAATTGGAGGGAGATAGATAGATATGAGATAGATAGATACAAAAAAGGATAACAAAGATTACGTTGGCCAGCACATACTGATATTAAACCAATGCATGGACCCGGCATACAGGTGTAAATATGCCGGGTCCATGCAATAGTTTGGTATCAGTATGTGCTGGTCAACTTATCCTTTTTTGTGTTATACATATGGGGGAGTGGCAGTGATTGGTAAGAAGCCTTTTAGAGAGTTGATAAATGTTATTTAATGGAAATCCATTTAATATTTCTCCATAATACTCCTGATTGACATTGTTACATGGGCAGTGTACCACTATATAAAACCAATACCACCCCCAGTTCTCACTATAAGTATAGCTATGGTCCTTAAAAACAACACAATGGCCCTTATTTACTAAGAGTGGAGTGTAGGTTTCTTTGTGGGTTCTAATTCCCTACAATTTATTTTCCACGGTATTTACTAAGGTTTCCCTACATTTTCCACTTTCCCTACATTTTGCTTTTTTTACACATGCTCTGATCTGTCTGGTTTTCTTCAGCTGAAATCCACCACATTTTATGTGGAAACCTTAGTAAACATGTTGTTTTTTTGTGAAAATGTCAGGAACACGCCCCTTTTTGGATACCATGTCCCCTTTCCCCAGCTACCACGTCCCTTTTTCGGGTTTTCTTAGCAAAGTGGGGCGTTAGTCAGGGTTTTTCAATTCTGGCGCAAATCCTGGCATGAACAGAATACCTGGCACAATGCGACAGAATCTTGTGCACAACCCGACAAAACATCGGGTCGGGTTTGCAATAGTAAATGAGGGCCAATATTTCCCTCTCATATAAAATTACTCTTCTTTGAGATTTTTCACTGTTAACAAATCAATCCATTCTAGCTAGATTTGCATGACGAGTTTCCTTTTAAAGAAATGTTCCCTCAATGCTATACAAGAAAAGAGATGAGCTATGAGAATTGATGTGATGCGCGTCACATCTCCCATTAACACAAATTCACTTTAAGTGTCATCTATGGCACTGAAGCTCAGTAAATAGGCTATTGCATCACGTCAAATGCTATAATAATGAAGGATTCAACTGTAGTCTAGAACACATAAAAAGCTTATACTCAAATAGCAACCAGGTTTACAATACTATTTTTCTGCAACCTTTGTGTGGCAAACTCTAATTTAAAAGAAAATGCAGGCTATAGCAGAAGATGAATAGTATTTTATATTATGCTTCCAATCTTTCTTCTTCACTGCTTTCTCTCCTCTTCCGAAATGCATGCCCCCTGTTTTCTTATTTCTAAACTGAACTGCAATTTTCCATTTTCACTTCTGCATTATGAAAATCATACCTTTGGAAAATGATAAAATGAACTTTTCTCCGGGTTTCATTATTTCGCTGCAAGATGAGAAAAGTTTAACAAGAGTTGTTTATCTCAATGTAATTTTCCGTGCATTTAGTGAACATACTAGATTTGTCTTCCGTTTTCCCTCCCTGCATATCTGAGTGATATTTCTTCTTTTATAATTGGCTATCTTCTGGAAATATATGATGTACTTTTCCCGTTTTAGCACCTGCTACCAGCAGGACAAGCAAAAGATGTACTGTATGCAAAAGAATGAAAAACACAACAAGGGAAATTGACTCAAGCTGCTTCCACTGTATACAAAGTAGTAAGCTGAGGAAATAGCTAATAAGGATTGGAGCTCATCTGTGCAGTAAAGGAAATATGATAACATGTTTATCTAATAGAATAGCAAGAAGTTGGAATGTAATTGAAAATATATGCTCTCAATTTAAATCCCTTCAGTTGAATACAATATAACACCATAATGTAAACTCATATATATTTACATACGTTCTAATGCTGATGCAATGAATGAGCCGCACAGTATTAATAATAGCCAAACAAACAAACATCTTTACATCTCTTTTGTTGCCAAAACGTGTGACTTTTTACCCGTGCACCCCCCATGCCACTATTGTGAAAATGGGCAGGGCCAAGTGGGAGAAAGCATGGCCTTCCTGAGCCCCCCAGACGTATCCTAACTTATGCCAGCTCGCAGCTGGTGTCGATTTCTGTCTCACAAACTTATTGTGATGCTAATGCTTTGCAATGGATCTGGTTTATCTTAAGTTGGAGATCTTTTATTTAAGACTAGGGTCTTAGACACAAGTTTAAGGTTTTGTTCACATGATAAAATTTCAGTACGGAAATTCCAGCAGAGTCCCATTGATTTCATTGGGATTTTGCTGTGATGCACGGGGTAGAAATTGGAAATACAGATTCTGGAGTCTGCAGAAAGAATAGACATGTGTTTTTCTTTTTGTGGAGTCCAGACAGAAATACATTGCCACCTATGAAACATCGGATTTCCGAGCAGTCCTAGCACCGGAATGTTTTTCTGGTACTCAGTCAGGGCATGTCCACATGATGTTCCAAATGGACATTGCCCGTGTGAATATAACTTTAAAGGAAAACAGACAGCAGGTTCACCCACACTGATCTACCTGAATAAAAATGTAGATAGTGGGGGTGACCCTTTTTCTAATGCTACTTACCAGATGAAAATCGGTGCAGCTATTTCGGAGATATTGGTCTTGTTGCTGGTATTCTCTTCTTCACTGCAATGGAGGCGGCTGCAGCTGCATGTGTTATGCTTTCTCCTACCTGCTCCAAACCCCTCCCCTTTTTGGATAACCCCACCCCTTCATAAATATCCATCCCCCTTTCTCAGCAGATCTGTGAAGGGGGTGGGTTTATCAGCAGAAGGGGAGGAGTTATCTTCCAGTATGAACAAAAGAAAAAAATTGTTCATACAGCATCAGCCGCCTCCAAGAAGAAAGCAACACATGATACAAGATAAATATCTCCTGAAATGCTGGACCGCTTTTTACCCAGTAAGAAATGTCAGAAACAGCATCACTTGTACTATCTACATATATTCAGGAAAGCACGAGTGACCCTTCTATCAGTTTCTCTTTAATAAATGCAATAGGGTCTAATTAATTTGCAGGAGTTCTAAGAAACAAACAAAAAAAAAAAAACAATAGCTTAATACTTCCCAATGATCATGTCACCTCCTTCCCAAAGCATTCTCCCTCATGTAAGGGGGTTATGGGCTGAAGATCACCACAGAAGGGAATGTGTACAGCATGACACACCTGAGGGGCCTGAGTTAGTGTGAAGACCAGTCATCTAGCCAGTGACCAAACCACATGGTCTTCATCTCAGCCAAACTGGGGGTGGGGCAGAGGGAATGAGAACATTGGAGATGGAGTAAGTGCAATGTGAGATCTCAAAAACAGAGAACAATATTAAAAATGTGTATTACCAACGTAATACACTTCACAATAGAGGGAAAGAATAAATATTTTATTTAACTGGATAACCACTTTAAGGCCCATTTACAGGGAAGATAATTAAGCAAAGCAAGCATTGATTGACAACATAAAAAGTTTAAAATGGAAAAATGGCAGTACATGTTATTATTTGCCCCATACACAATTTGCTTTAAGTTGGAAATAGACATTGGTTAAATGAAGAGTCGTGTCATTGACCAATAGGTGTTTTTACTCCTGCATAAACAATCAGATCAGACGGGAAATTAGTATTTACCTGTGTGTCAGGTGATCAATGACATGTTCATGCAGGGCAGAGATCATCTGAACAAACCCATATACTGTCATCGATCCTCAGCCCATCTGAATAGGTGTTGAAGGGGTACTCCGCCGCTAGACATCTTATCCCCTATCCATAGGATAGGGGATCATATGTTGGATTGCGGGGACCCTCGATATCTCTATGCGGTACCCGGCATTCGTTTCGAGTATTGGTTGCAGCGCCGGAGGCTCGGAACATCACAGCTGCGCCCCCTCAATGCAAGTCTATGGGAGGGGACATGACGGCCGTAGACTTGCATTGAGGGGGCTTTGCCGTGACGTCACAAGCCTCCACCCTGCATTGAAGTTCGCTCCGTGCACTGGATGTCTGGGGTGCCAAAGCCGAGATCGCAGGATTTCCCTGCGATCTGGACCCCAGCGATCAGACATCTTATGTCTAGGGGCAGAGTACACCTTTAACCCACTGACGGTACAGTTTGGGTCTTGGATATCCATTTTCTGTTACAGCTCATCTTTCAGATGTCAAGATATTAGAGGAAGAAAATCCTCAGCCGAGCTTACAATCTAATGTTTATTTAATGAACGGTTAATTATTTGTAGCGCTTGTTTTATATTTTATGCGGTGATCATCCAATAAATTTATTGCTACAACAAAAGACCATTTAGCTTTAGTTATTTCAAACTCTGCCAAAATGAATGAGTTCCTGTGAACTAATGAGGGAAGAGCCAGTCATTTCACACATTGTTACGATTCCTCCATCTGCTTATGTACAGTACATTTCAACTCACAACACACACCATGTTTTCAGAGGCCAGATCTGCACAGGACTATTTGCAGCCCTATCAGTGCTTGACAAATGCCGAGTGTCAGTCAGTAACCTAGAGATCTATATGTGGAAGAATCCCATATTTCTACTTTTTCATTTTCATTAGAGCTGAGAGCAGCTCGCAGAGGTTGACCTAATAAATGTATCAGGAAAATGGTTGCACAGGGATTCCATTTCTCTGCAGCCATTCAGGCAAATAACCAACGCTTGTCTTTTGAGACATGATCAGTAAATAGCAATACCGAACACATATGAAGAAAGGAAACATAAAACCTGGAAATGAGTAGGTTACTGATAGAGGTGTCATGTCATAAGTGATTGCCCCCTTTTTTATTTATATGAGGAGCTATATTTATAGTGTACAAGAATTTAAAAACAAAGCTTCAGTAGTAGAGAAGATGATGCGAAGAAATAATGCACATTTTCTTTTTATAGCAATATTGAACAGATATGTTTTAAAAGTAAACAACATGTAAATACAGAAAATAAAATTGCTATGCTTAAAAAAAAAAAATTATGGCCACGTCCTGATGCGCCAAATATCTGTGTCATCTAGGGGTTAAAGAATAAAATGTACTAATATTTCATTTATCATCTAATTCAGCTTTACTCACAGACAAAGCCCTTTTTAAGATTAATTATCTGACTGAAACTGGCCTTTAACATAATCCTTTTGTCTATTCACATAAACACATTTTTTTCTACTTATCTGCATATCATCGCAAAGGTTAAGCAAATTTGCTATCCTATTTAGTTCTGGAATTGAAGCCATCTTCCCTCATAGTTTCTGAATCCATGGATGTAGCCTTTTCCCATGATCCTATGTAAAGTATTGCCAGTGATTACAAACATTAGGTATGCTACTAGAAAAGACAGATGTAGCAACACTGGATCCAGCACTCCAGGGTTAGATAAAAATGTTTTCTTCTTTATTGTAATAAACACATAAACACTAACATCGACAAGGATAAAGGTTGACAAGGCTGACGCATTTCGGTCATTTAAAGGGTTGTCCAGTGAAAGAAACAACCTGTGTATTGTGAAAAGTATTATAAAAAAGTATAATTAAAGGGCTACTCCACTGGCCAGTATTCTGTGTGCTGCGGGGGTCGGCCACACCCCCTCAATGCAAGTCTATGCATGCCTCCCATAACCTTGCTTTGAGGGGTCATGGTCTGATGTCACGAAGGGGCGTGGCTGACCTCCGCAGCGTGCACACATTTAGTTCCGAAAGCAGCCAGAACACTGTCCAGTGGAGTACCCCTTTAAGTGACTCACTAATATAATTTTATAGGCTATACTACACAGATCTCTCCATTTTGGTTGAACTATCTGGCTTGAAGCTTTGACATCACGACACACAGAGCTCCTTTCCCTTCTCGCCCCTCCCCTCAGCTTAGGACAAGATCATTGATGTGAAGAGAGGAGCTCATATTACTGCTCATTAGATTTTAAGGCAGGAAGAAGCCTTTTTCAATCACAGTAGTTTAAGTCAGAACAACCTTACTGCTTTTTTTTTTAGAAAGGCTTTCTGCTGCCTTAAAATTTAATGAGCAGTAATATGAGCTTCCCCTCTTTACATCATTGGTCTCCTCCTGAACAGACAGGAGGGGAGAAGAGGGGACAGGAGATCTGCTTTTAGAGAGTGGGACGGACATCACAGCTACAAGCTAGACAGCATAGGTGATATGGCAGATCTGTGCAGCATGATTAATAACATCATATTAGTAAACTGCTTTATTAACACCAAACACTGATTGTTTCTTTAGCTGAACAACCCTTTTAACCCCTTATGGACACAGCACATTTGCCTTAAAGACACAGCCAATTTTATTTTTGCATTTTTGTTTTTTTCCTCACTTCCTTCTAAAAATGATACATGGTAAAGACTTCCAGGAAGCAGTGGGTTTCAACTGCACTGACCAGGAGTGGACACGTCAGGTGAGTAAAAGGAAGTTTTATTGGAACAATGCATTGTTCCAATAAAACTTCCTTTTACTCACCTGACGTGTCCACTCCTGGTCAGCGCCATTGAAACCCACCACTTCCTGGAAGTCTTTACCGTGTATTGTTCCTATGGGCGGGGAGGCTGCAGACCGGCTTTATCACTCACTCACGCTGACCATTGTTGTGTGTGAGCCCACACAACCGCCTCTGTTAAGGGTTACCTCTATCCATTAATTGGACCTTACAGTTGTGGTTTTACGCTAAGGAGCACTCTTTTATTTCATTTTAGTTTTCTAAAAATGATAACTCTTTTATATTTTCATCCACAGACCCATATGAGGCCTTTACAATAGGCTTTACTGCTGACACCTGATGCCCATATCAGGAACTTTCCAGAGCAGGAGAAAATCCTCTTAACAAACCTATACTACTCTGGACAGTTCCTGACATGGACAGATGGGTAAGCAGAGAGCCCTGTGGACAAGACAAAAAATAAAGGCAAAAATAAAATAATTTCCTCTGTAGCATGCTGCTGCTAACAGGTACTAGAAGGATACATATTTCTTTTTATAGTATGCTTATACAATTATACGGCACTGATTCCCTATACAACATATAATGTGACCTAAGTCCTGTGCATCTTTACACAACACATACTTCTATACTACATATATTGTACACGCCATAAAACTCTTCACTATACACTTTACTATACATACTCCATTATACAACATAATAACTCTTATACAACATGTACACCTAACATGCTCCCTTATACAACACAAATCCCTATTTATCTATTCTATAATATATTCCACTTTATAAAACATGCCCTCTGTACTACATATAGTCCATTATACATTTTATGTACCCCTATAAAAAAAGCCCTTTTTTCCACTACACACTCTCTAATGGGGCAGATTTAATAGCAACAATAATAAGAATGTTCAAAAGAATTTTAAAATATTAAGTGATTAAGTTAAAAATTTAGTATGCATTAAAATGGCAAAAAATAGAATATAAAAAATAGATATAAAGAAGACATATGGTTATACTATAGTTGGTCAGAATGTCACATAGCAATTGCTTTCTTTATCCCCAATGGGCAAGATTTAGTAAAACTGGACAGTGCAAACATACATGGACAGTCTTAAATTGCTTTTGCTAACTTTTGATTGACTCTGAACCTTTTCTTCCTATGCCACACCCCTGTTATGATAAGCCACAACCCCTTGTCAGTTGAAGCACAGTTTTTGTTTTGTTTGTTGTACTTTGCTTAATACTTATGTCTTATTTACTGTGTTGTGTGCTACAATTCTGGTACATTTGAAGACAAAATTTTGGTGTAGCTGCCTTAGTATATCTGCCTTGTATTTTAAATGACTGTGGCACACGAGCAGTTTTGAGTAGTATTACCTCCTATAATCTCACTGGACCGCCATCTATATACAGCCTCTAATATGCAAAACATTTTTAACAATAGTTTCCATTTTATAGATCTATTGGTAACACTTGGACATTAATGTGAAACTTGTGCATCTCAGTATTGTTAACTGAGTGTAGTCACCAATGTAACTGAATATAGTAAATAGTTTCCATACTAACAGGTTTTTTTTACATCTATTTTGAGCTCTTTCTTTCTCTGTACACAGACATAAAGACAAAACAAAATATTTTGTTTTGTCTCTTCCCGGGGAGGAGAATGATACAGCATACTAGCTGGGAAGCATTTTCTTAATTAAAATCATGCCCCTAGCTATAGTCTAATTTAAAAACACCAGCGGGAGGTTTATTAAAGTTTATTATAAGAATAATCACCTCTATAGCAGACTATTTCCTATTGAATGCTATACGAGACAATTAGAGCCCTACATTGCCTCTGAACTATGTCAAGCTCTTTACAATACACAGGTCAATGAACTGTTACATTGGTCATTACAAGCCACCTCTTCAAAATGAATGTCGCCAAAGTGATTAGAACAGCAACAGCCTTCTTGCTAATGTTGAAATGCTCAATGGCGGAAATGTAAATGAAGCAACGGTAAAATGTGAACTATCCACTAGTAGGAGAACATTATCTCAGCATCACTAACATCAGGATAGCTGACATGCTTGAAACGACTCCTGAAGCAGTCCTTTCTATAGACTATACATACCTCTCCTTGGTGCTCACGTGAATGTACTATACAGTAAATACAGTCCACAATTGAAAAGAAAAGCATGTAGCACTCACCCGGTATCTTGATTAAACATTGAGTAAGTTTATTCATCACAGGGTACAGCGACAGGGGAGCTGATAGGTGCAGTGGCATGAAGCCCTGATATAGCGCTACGTGCGCAACACGGTCCGTAGCCTGTGGAGAGTTGAGTTGGCTACAGACTGTGATGCACACGTAGTGCTTCGTCAGGCCTCTTTGGGACCTGATGAAGCACTACGTGTGTGACACGGTCCCTAGCCCACTACTCCCTCCATGCCCCTGCACCTATTTGCTGCCTTTTCACTGTACCCTGTGATGAGATACACTTATTTGATGTTTAATGAAGATAGCGGGTGAGTGCTCTGTTCTTTTCTATTGTGGACTATAGTTAAAATGTTAAATGATATAAGAATTAAGAAGAAAACGTGTGGAAAAAAACTCATTTTGCGATCATGAACGTGTGAGCATTGAATCTCTTTGGTAATGAGCGCTCTGTGAATTGGCTTATCACCATACCTAGTTTATGTAATGTTAGATTAAACAGGAAATCCGGGCTGTAGGGAGAAACTTCAGAGAAAGCCAAATATCTAATATCAGGGGAATGATATTGTTGTTCTGAATTATTTACTTACAAAGCGAGGAGGATCTCCATTATTCTCACTATAACTCTACCTGCTATCATTCTAATTAAAATGTAAGTCACTTTACAGGCCGTAGTGCCTGATATAAGGCTTTGGCTTTCCATTCTTTTAACTATTGGTGATTTGTTGGAATAAGATCTCCTGGTGTGGACTATATAACACAGTGGGTGTTCTCAGGGTTATTTCATTCGGAGGTAATAAGAGCACACATGGGGGGAATGGAGCCACTGGCAATGGAAACATGACCTTCAAATGGCCTTCCCAATGACCGTCTCACTTCAATTACATTTTTACTTGGCATGCTGCAGATGTCACCAAAAGATGTGGAGTGTGGAATAACTTTAAGTCATGTCATGTTAAAAAAATGTAACTTTTAACTATTTTTTGGTGGAGCTGGAACCCCTGTCTTTTCACATTGGAGTGTGGAATAAGCAAAGTTAGTATTCAAAGCTTTAACAGCAAGTAATTTTCTTTTTAAATTAGAATTTTGTGAATTCTTACTTGTTATGTTACTAAAGTAGAAATTACCAAGAAATTTTTTTAATTTGCAGGCAGTTCGGGTCAACCATCTCTGTAGATCTCACAACTAAAATTCTTACAAGCAACATATACTGTATATGTTGCATTTGCTATGAATGTTCGTACTATAGTGGTACAATAGTAAATGTTCACCCTTGCACATCATTTTGTTGGTTTGGCCATTTAAACAGCCAACATATACTTTAACACCTATCTTTACAGGATATTCTAGCTCTCTTTTTCTCATGCAAGACTCCAAATCCCCTGCATAGAAAGATGGTAAGTTAAAGGGAATGTGTCATCAGAAAATGAACTATAGTTTAAAGGGCATTCCAGGAATTTATTTATTTAACTATGCTACAGGGGCTGTAAAGTTAGTGTAGTTCATAATATAGTGTCTGTACCTGTGTGTGACGGTTTTCTCACAATTCTTCTGTGATTTTCACCCCCATATTTATTTTTACCAGTATACAACATGACTGTTGTCTCAGATTTTTCCCAGGTTGCAATGCGGCCGAGACCAGACTCCCTAGTCAGCTGATGACAGGGAGCCTTGCCTGCTTCAATGGGTGGAGGGATCGCTTGGTGAGAGAGAGAGAGATATGCAACTAATGCAACAGCTGTGGGCACCCTGATTGAAAACCACAGGTCTTTTGAATGGATGCAGCTCATTTATGTTTCAATGGGTGGGGTGGCTGATGTGTGGGAGGGAGGAAAATGGAATTATGGGATTTGTAGGCAAAAAAGAAAAACTTAAACAGGAAATACCAGTTCACAAAAAGCTAGCCACAGTGTTATGGTAATCTCACAACGTAGCCATTTATCCCCAAGACAAGCACAGATCCTTCCTAAGCATGTCCATTACTGTCTGGCAGGTATGTACTAAAATCACCTTGTGGTGGATAACCCCTTTAAATCAAGTTTTTATGTTAAATACATTTTTTTTTTTTTGGTGTTTTATCATCATCATGTGTTTTTTCTATCTAGATATATTTTAAAATATTCCCAACATATTGCAGTTTTCATTCTGACCCCTAAAACTTTAAACTAAGCTGAGACTTCCTTTTCTGTACAGATTCCTTTCCAGCGGTATCTTTTTTTATCCTCACAGGGATGAGTATAGTGAAAGGTGACACATATAGTCAGTATTGGATGCTTACAGCTCAGTCTCCTCCTCCCTGTTTTATGACCTCTGTAAAGGTCACAGAGCATGCCAAGAAACCTTTCCCATTCATGTTCATGGGAATGCTTCTATTGTTGCCTATGTCCAAGCATCTCTAAATGCTCAGGCAAGGAGGTCACCAACGTGATTAAAAAAAAAAAAAAAAAATATATATATATATATATATATATATATATATATATATATATATTTCAGTATATGGCTCTAATCAGTAAAGAATAAATCTATGTCATATGTTTTGTTTAACCCCTTAAGGACGTAGGACGTAAATGTACGTCCTGGTGAGGTGGTACTTAACGCACCAGGACGTACATTTACGTCCTAAGCATAACCGCTGCCCGTGTCATGCGCGGCTGATCCCGGCTGCTGATCGCAGCCAGGGACCCGCCGGCAATGGCCGACGCCCGCGATCTCGCGGGCGTCCGCCATTAACCCCTCAGGTGCCGGGATCAATACAGATCCCGGCATCTGCGGCAGTTCGCGATTAAAATGAACGATCGGATCGCCCGCAGCGCTGCTGCGGGGATCCGATCATTCATAATGCCGCACGGAGGTCCCCTCACCTTCCTCCGTGCAGCTCCCGGCGTCTCCTGCTCTGGTCTGTGATCGAGCAGACCAGAGCAGGAGATGATCGATAATACTGATCTGTTCTATGTCCTATACATAGAACAGATCAGTATTAGCAATCATGGTATTGCTATGAATAGTCCCCTATGGGGACTATTCAAGTGTAAAAAAAAATGTAAAAAAATGTAAAAGTAAAAGTAAAAAAAAAGTGAAAAATCCCCTCCCCCAATAAAAAAGTAAAACGTCCGTTTTTTCCTATTTTACCCCCAAAAAGTGTAAAAAACATTTTTTATAGACATATTTGGTATCACCGCGTGCGTAAATGTCCGAACTATTAAAATAAAATGTTAATGATCCCATACGGTGAACGGCGTGAACGAAAAAAAATTTTAAAAGTCCAAAATTCCTACTTTTTTAATACATTTTATTAAAAAAAATTATAAAAAATGTATTAAAAGTTTTTTTATATGTAAATGTGGTATCAAAAAAAAGTACAGATCATGGCGCAAAAAAATGAGCCCCCATACCGCCGCTTATACGGAAAAATAAAAAAGTTATAGGTCATCAAAATAAAGGGATTATAAACGTACTAATTTGGTTAAAAAGTTTGTGATTTTTTTTAAGCGCAACAATAATATAAAAGTATATAATAATGGGTATCATTTTAATTGTATTGACCCTCAGAATAAAGAACACACGTCATTTTTACCATAAATTACGGCGTGAAAACGAAACCTTCCAAAATTAGCAAAATTGCGTTTTTCGTTTTAATTTCCCCACAAAAATAGTGTTTTTTGGTTGCGCCATACATTTTATGATATAATGGGTGATGTGATTACAAAGGACAACTGGTCCCGCAAAAAACAAGCCCTCATACTAGTCTGTGGATGAAAATATAAAAGAGTTATGATTTTTAGAAGGCGAGGAGGAAAAAATGAAAACGTAAAAATTAAATTGTCTGAGTCCTTAAGGCCAAAATGGGCTGAGTCCTTAAGGGGTTAAAAATATGTTTCCTCATGCAGTCCTACCAAAATGGTCTCTCAGCATTAGACTTTTTCCTATCATTTCCAACTGGTTGTTCAAGTATTAAAGTTATCACGTTTTCATGTGTCCTTTTAAAGCATAAGGACTGCATAGAGGGTGTTGCTTGCTCTGGACCTCTTTCTGAGAGGCCGAATAAAGAGCTGATTTAAAGAGGAACTCTCATGGTTCCTAATATGCCTGAATTTTCTTCAGCATTCTGGAGCTTTCCCTGGAAATTGCAGTTAATAGCTGGGGACTAGAGAAGCCAGACCCATTAGTTGACCTCTAGAATCACTTTTTTGTAAGTGCAACAACCCCTATATAGGGCTTCTGCCAGTGAATTTATGCTGCTTGAACAGCGGACAGCATGAAACCCAGACAGGGAGGACAACACTGCAACACTATGATTTATTTTGTGTTTTTTTTAAGTATACTGGTTAGAGCTGAGTGAAATGATTTAATAAAATCTTGACTTTTATGAATTATTTCAAATTTGTGTTTTACTTTCTCTTATATATTAAGTAGCCGATAGGAAAGCAGTGATGCTGTACGCATCATAGCTTTCACTCTCAACTGGGCTGGGTGCCGACCCCTCGGCATACTGTACAAAACATGCTACTGCTTTACTGTTCATGGGAGTACATATTTTACATGGCCAGTCAGTCACGAGGACGTCAGGGCACATCTGAATATAAATCATATATATGAGGAATCTGTCAAATTCACCAGATTGTGCCTAAAAGGAATCTTTGGAGGGTTGTACATCTTCAAAGGGGTACTTCGCTCCTAGACATCGTATCCCCTATCTGATCAATCTATCTGCTCGACCCGGCGTTCGTTTAGAGCTTCGGGTGCAGTGCTGGAGGCTCATGATGTCACAGTCATGCCCCGCTCGTGAAATTATGACCACGCCCCCACAATGCAAGTGTATGGGAGGGGGCATGGCAGCTTTCATGCCCCTTCCCATAGACTTGCATTGAAGAGGCGTTACTGTAACGTCACGAGCCTTCGCCCTGCATAGAGTCATCCGGCATAGAGCAAAGTTCACTCCATGTACAGGATGTCAGGGGTGCCGCAGCCAAGATAGGCCGAGATCCCCAGTGGTTGGACCCCACAATCAGACATCTTCTCTCCTATCCTTTAGATAGGGGATACAATGTCTAGGGGCAGAGTACCTCTTTAAGGGCCCATGCAAACTTTCAACAAGGAAATGCATGGAAATAAGCTTCAAAAATAAAGTCCCACTGACATTTTGGTGTGTTAACAGAGCAGCAGAATCCCAATAAAACAATGGGAGGATGCAGCAAGAACATTCAGAATTTCCTCTTGGAAAGAGGAATGCCCATAGTTTTCATGACTATTCTGTGTTATCATAAAGTATTATACTATTATACCATTTACTTTCAGTCTGTAAATCACCAATTCAGTAATAATAAAAAAAACTAAACCATAGGCGTGAATAATAAAATAATGTTTTCTATTTATGTTATACAATCTAATCCCAATGAAACACACCTGTAAAGGGATCTCAGAGAAGTCTGGCTTCAGTTTGCGTTCTTCTTGGATTCATAGATATAAAAGAACAGTTCCAGCTAGGGGCAATACTAAAATCAATAGGATATCAGCTGCTCAGAATTTAATGACTCTGTTTCCTATATGGAGTCTGAAATTATTTCTCCTACGAGAGAGAATAGTGATCTTGAACAACTGAGCATATATCGTTCCTCATAGGTTCTATGGCCAGGGATTCTAAACCATCTTCACTGTAATACTAAACGCTACATTGTTGTTGTAAGGTAAAGATAAAAAGAGTCAACCTGAAGCACTGTAATGGTTTATTGGACAACATATAATGGGCTACAATTGGTGATGCTGGCAAAACAGAATGTTGTACGCTACCAAAATAGATTAGCTATATCTTTAGATATAACATAAAGTAATAAATTAGATTAGCTGTTCCTATAACCTATAAGCTAGTATATAGCAACCAAATAGATTAGATGTTCCATAAGCCATGCCATATAGAAATAAAATATATTAGATATATCATGAGCTTTACCATAGATTCAATAGATTGATTAGATATATTATAAGCTATACCAAATTTTGTAACAAAATAAGTTAGATATATCAAAAGCTGAGCCTTTAATAGCAATATTGTCATCATACTTAAAGTGAGTATTATGATAATACCTTAGAAATTAAACAGTATTTGATGCTGTTTGGTTTGATCATTTTTAGTTAATTGTATTAAGTTAATTAAGCAGGGTGTCTGGTTTAAAAAAGAATAAAAAATTATTTCCAAATTCACGACTATGGTATTTGAAGTTTTTAAAGGCATTATAAATCATGATCTCCATTAGTCAGTGTCACAATCCCACCCTATCGGTCCAGCCAAGACATTAGAGAGAGTGTGATGGTGCAAAGGTTAAGGCCACCAGACCTCTGGGTATCCACTACTAGTCCCAGCAAATCACCAAATTAACCCTTAGATAAAAGTGTTTCCACCAGAGCTGCCTTCTGAAAGGGGAGCTCATATATTTAGATATCAAAGACCAGAGCTGATTAATTAAACATGTAATCTGATAAAAGGTATCACAGCGCTGACTACATAAAAATACAGAAACACATGACATACAGGTACAAAAATATATAAAAGAGTTTTGCAAGAAAAGTTCAGAAAACAAAAGATGAAGTTCTTACAGCATGATGATATAGCAGTCCATGAGAGTGAGTTCCAGCTGTTCTTAGGATGGTCTTGTCAGCTTGTTGTACAGCCTTGGACAACCGTTGAGTCCAGCATTTTTAAGTCTTATCTGCTTCTTTGGAGGGAAACTCCATTCCCCCCCCCTCTGATCCCACCAGGTGGGGCATCTCTCTTCCTGACCCCTTATCTCTTTGATTATATGATGAGACCAGAGTGCATGACTTCAAAGGAGATATAAACAAACAGCCAGACCCCCAATAAAATGCAATACACAAAAAACAAAGGAAACACCGTCTGAATGACCCCTCACCCATGTCTTATAAAACACATGTATGTTTCCATAATCAGGCCTTGGACCTGACAGTCAGTGTATATAGTAGCTATAAAAAGTGTGTCTTCTTCTGCAGGACATGTTCATGCAATATGTGAACAGATTATTGATTTCAATGAAAATTGTATAATGCCTCATTTCTCTTATAGTGTTATTGCAGAGGAATCCGACACGTATTGTCAGATTAAAGATAGGTTCTAGGGGGGAGGGTCCCCTCAGTAGTATAACATTCTGTCATTAGGTTTTTTTTTTGTTTTTTTTTTGGGGGGGGGGGGGTTATCAATAAATACAGGCAATGACCTAAAATGCTTCATTACTTCATTCATACAGTATTGCACTCTTTATAACATTCAAGACCATGCTTAGATTAAGGTGCTTTGTATGAAGTTATTTGTACATGAGAGATAAGTAGATCAAATTGTTGCAGTGAACATAGACTGATGTTATTGCATTCTTTGTACAGTGCTTTGGGATATTCTGTCCTTCTGTTCTGTCAAAGCAGCAAAGCTGAGTTTATTATTTGTTTAGGAAAACTTTATAATATCACAATTCTCAATGGAAGTGGTTACATAAGAAATAAAATACTACTGCATTTGTCTATAGAAGTAATAACAGGGTTAATATTCAGGCCTATCTAAAATGTGTCAACAGATTTCTTCTGTATCTCTTTTTTTCTTGTACTGTACTTGTTACATTTTTGTCTTTACACTTAAAGGGGTACTCCGCCCCTAGACATCTTATCCACTATCCAAAGGATAGGGGATAAGATGTCAGATCGCCGTGGTGCCGCTGCTGGGGAGCCCCGGGATCCCCGCTGCGGCACTTCGCTATCATTACAGCACAGAGCAAGTTTGCTCTGCACGTAATGACGCGTAATACAGGGGCCGGAGCATCGTTACGTCACGGCTCCGCCCCTCGTGACATCATGGCCCGTCCCTTTCAATACAAGTCTATGGGAGGGGGCGCGGCGGTCGTCACGCCCCCTGCCATAGACTTGCATTAAGGGGACGGACCGTGATGTCACGAGGGGCGGAGCCATGACATCACACACATTACGCACAGAGCGAACTCGCTCTGTGCTGTAATGATAGCGCAGTGCCGCAGCTGGAATCCCCGGGGTCCCCAGCAGTGGCACCGCGGCGATCTGACATCTTATCCTCTATCCTTTGGATAGGGGATAAGATGTCTAGGGGCGGAGTACCCCTTTAAGGAAAGATAAGAGTGGACACATCTGTATCCAGGTCTTGTCAATTCACTGGAACCTCAATTTTGGAATGGAACTATGGAATAAGGAATTTTCAGAAGAAAATGAAAAATCTTATACCATAATGTGACCCAATCACTAAGTGAGGGTTTAAGTTCTTTAGACCTTAAAATCATTGTAAGGCAGCAATTCTGCTGGTAGTAGATAATTCTGCTGGTATTTCTGCATAAAGAATAACAGGAAAGGGCAGGTCTCTGTGACAGTCTTGCCCTCAACAGTTCACACAGGGAGTGAGATGACAGCTGGCAAAGGAGGGAAGATCCTGGAGGGCACTGGAACATTGTTTATAGATTCTTTTTACTTTGACAGTTTTTAGTGTACGTTACATTTACATAATGAACTTGTGTGCCAGCTGACATAAATTACAATCAGAGATGCCAAAGTGGATACCAGTCTTTCAAGGTTACCTTTGGTTTATCATCAAAAGGTGCTGTCTAAAAAAAGAAAAAATTATAGTAAATGCCAACCTTCTTAAGGAATGATATTGTGAATGGCAGCTCATTGCTCTATTAGGTAGGAAATTATTTTAAAATACAACATTTTAGATTATTTATTTTAAACCATAAGCAACAGCTTATAACATCTATTATATTGAGCATTTTAGATTTTCTGGTGAATATAGATGATAAAGCAGAGTAAAGAGGTATCCTCTACAATGTATTTCAAGGGGTTCAGCAAAAGTAACAATCTGTGCTTGGTCTGAATATGATTTAGTGCACAAATCTATCACTTCAGCTGTGCTTTCTCCCTTGTAAGTTGTAACATCACGTCACAGGCTCTGAAAGCAGTCTGCTCCATCCCCCCCTTCCCTACTGTCAACATGGGATAGGGCCAGTGATGTGCAAGAGGGAGCTGATATTACTGCTCTATAGCTTTATTACTCATCAGGGGCAGGGAGCCCATTCTTAGTCACAATAGTTTCTGTCAGAGCGGGCTCCCTACTGCCTTATCTAATGAGTCATCAATCTAAGGAGAAGTAATACTAGCTATTTCTTAAGTTACTGGTCTTGTTCAGTGCTGACAGTAGAAAAGAGGTGAAGGGATAGAACAGACTGCTTTCACAGTCTGTGATGTGATTTCGCAGCTTACAAAAAAGAGAGCAAAGCTGAAATGGAAGATCTGTGCACTATGGCAAACACCACTATGTTAGTAAGTTGCTTTATTATACTTTTTGACACCATACATAGTCTTTTTATTTCACAGGATAACCCTTTAACTGTACACAGTGCGCCACAGTGGACCTCACAAGACCTCTGATTGTGACCTGTGGAATCTGGCAAATCAAATGTCTACCTTCTACCTACATGTCTAGCTACTATTCATTAACCCCTTAAGGACTCAGGGTTTTTTCCGTTTTTGCACTTTTGTTTTTTCCTCCTTACCTTTTAAAAATCATAACCCTTTCAATTTTCCACCTAAAAATCCATATTATGGCTTATTTTTTGCGTCGCCAATTCTACTTTGCAGTGACATTATCGAAAAAATCGAAAAAAAACGCCATTTTGTAACTTTTGGGGGCTTCCGTTTCTACGCAGTGCATATTTCGGTAAAAAATAAACCTTATCATTATTCTGTAGGTCCATACAGTTAAAATGATATCCTACTTATATAGGTTTGATTTTGTCGCACTTCTGGAAAAAATCATAACTAAATGCAGGAAAATTTATACGTTTAAAAATGTCATCTTCTAACCCCTATAACTATTTTATTTTTCCACGTACGGGACGGTATGAGGACTCATTTTTTGTGCCCTGATCTGCAGTTTTTATCGGTATGATTTTTGTTTTGATCTGACTTTTTGATCACTTTTTATTCATTTTTTTAATGGTATGAAAAGTGACCAAAATACGTTATTTTGGACTTTGGAATTTTTTTGCGCGTACGCCATTGACCTTGCGGTTTAATTATTGATATATTTTTATAGTTCGGACATTTACGCACGCGGCGATACCACATATGT
This sequence comes from Hyla sarda, assembly GCF_029499605.1. Taxonomy (NCBI): domain Eukaryota; kingdom Metazoa; phylum Chordata; class Amphibia; order Anura; family Hylidae; genus Hyla; species Hyla sarda. The sequence goes on along the minus strand of NC_079190.1, from coordinate 404,212,354 downwards.
TTATTTATTTTTTTACACTGTTTTATTTTTTTTATGGGAAAAGGGGGGTGATTCAAACTTTTATTAGGGAAGGGGTCAAATGACCTTTATTAACACTTTTTTTCTACTTTTGTTTTGCAGTGTTATAGGTCCCATAGGGACCTATAACACTGCACACACTGATCTCCTATGCTGATCACGGGCGTGTATTAACACGCCTGTGATCAGCATTATCGGCGCTTGACTGCTCCTGTCTGGATCTCAGGCACGGAGCAGTCATTCGTCGATCGGACACAGAGGAGGCAGGTAAGGGCCCTCCCGGTGTCCGGTCAGCTGTTCGGGACGCCGCGATTTCACCGCGGAGGTCCCGAACAGCCCGACTGAGCAGCCGGGTCACTTTCAGTTTCACTTTAAAAGAGGCGGTCAAGGGTTAATAAGACGCTTCTAAAGGGTTAATACCGCACATCGCCGCGATCGGCGATGTGTGGTATTAGCCGCGGGTCCCGGCCGTTGATGAGTGCCGGGACCGACACGATATGATGCAGGATCACGGCGCGATCCCGCTTCATATCGCGGGAGCCGGCGCAGGACATAAATATACGTCCTGCGTCGTTAAGGGGTGGCTGCCTTAAATCATACTTATACATAAACAATATTTTGATTGGGTTCCAGCCACATGGTTATATGTTGTATACCAGGCTTGCTTACAGCCTCTTATTGAGGCCTTAAACCATTAAACCCTTCCATTAAACCATTCAGGTGACTGACACTTCACGCTCCCCCAATATCACAAGATCAGACAGTACTATGGAATTGAGATGTTAGCAGTAGATCATCTAAATCTAGCAAGTTACAAAGTAGGGCCTCCATTAATTTGTCCTTGTTTTTTCTTTTAAGCACATCCTACAGATGCTTGGAATATGATTCAACACATTGAATTATTTGTCCTGTTCCTAAAACCATTCCTGAAAAGTGTTTGCAGTGTGGCAGGGCACACTATACTAGGGAATCCTGTTGCCATGAAGTGATGTCTTTTGTCTGCAACAAAAGGCAGGCACTATGCCAGAGAAGCATCTTCATGAATTTCAGAACTGAAAGTTTCCCAGCAGACCATTCATCAGAGCATCACAACACTTCTGCTAGCTTATTTTCATCCCAAAATGCATCCTGGTGTCATATTTACTCCATATAAGCACACATTATGCAACACATTCCACATTATGAAAGTACTGTAGGCATTTTTATTGGTAGTCAGGAGTCAGCATGTGAACTCTGACCAGCCTGCAGTGAGGAACGCATGGGAACTGAGTTTATGCACTTTTTTTCAAAGCAGGAACACCATTCCCATTAGCAGGAGCCCTGCAGGACCAGCCATTGAGGGATACAGATAGTTCCCTGATTTATTTTTTCCAGGACTTGACCCCTGAATACAACCACTTAGAAATCAAGGTAAAATGCACTATGGGGGGGTCATCAATCTATATAGAGTCATTTTAGGTTTATTTTCTTGCGCAAAATCTTGCGCAAGGATATTTCCTGCGTTCTTTTTGTGCGTCTTTTTTGTTGGAACTTTTTCTAAAGATGTCACCCTTCAGGTGTACCGTAGAGACGTTTTTCTGGTAGACATGTATTTATTAACTGCGTCTTTTTTTGCGCAAAAAAAGGACGCAAGTGTAATTTTCTTTTGCGCAGATATACACCATCTCCGAGCACACGTACAAGTCTGCCTTATATTTTTTTTTCAAGAGCTGAGATGGGCTGGATTCTATTACTGCACATGATTCACAGAGACCCGTATGCAAGTTTAGTAAATTTTGCGCAGGTAAATGACAAATACACGCTGCAGAAAGGGGTAAAAAAAAGCTCTACCATACACTGATGTTGATGAATCCCCCCCCCTATGTATTTTAACATATTTTTATTATAAATATTGTAACATTATAATCAATGTAATTCACTTGTCAATGGTTTTAATGTTATAGCGTGTTTGTATGCTTTACATTATCTTTACTACTTTGAGATTTTTGAAAAGTGTCTACAAAGGGTGACTTAACAAATGGGTGATAAAATATACAACCCACCATTTCTTGCCACAACATTTTATTTAATGTACTGTTAAATGCTTAAGGACTCGGGGTTTTTCCGTTTTTGCATTTTCGTTTTTCCCTCATTACCTTTAAAAAAATCATAACTCTTTCAATTTTGCACCTAAAAATCCATATGCTGGCTTATTTTTTTGTGCCACCAATTCTACTTTGTAATGACATCAGTCATTTTACCCAAAAATCTACGGCAAAATGGAAAATAAATCATTGTGAGACAAAATGTAACTTTTGGGGGCTTCCGTTTCTACACAGTACACTTTTTGGTAAAAATGACACCTTATCTTTATTCTGTAAGATACCCTACTTATATCAGTTGGATTTTGTCGTACTTCTGGAAAAAATCATAACTACATGCAGGAAAATGTATATGTTTAAAATTATCCTCTTCTGACCTCTATAACTTTTTTATTTTTCCGGGTATGGGGCGGTATGAGGGCTCATTTTTTGCGCTGTGATCTAAAGTTTTTAGCAGGACCATTTTTGCATTGATAGGACTTTTTTTGTGCATGCGCCATTTACCGTGTGGTTTAATTAATGATATATTTTTATATTTTGGACATTTCCGCACGCGGTGATACCACATATATTTATTTTTATTTACACAGTTTTTTTTTATATGGGAAAAGGGGGGTGATTCAAACTTTTATTAGGGGAGGGGTTAAATGATCTTTATTCACTTTTTTTTCTCAAATTATTTTTGCAGTGTCATAGCTCCCATTGGGACCTATAACACTGCACACACTGATCTTTTACATTGATCACTGGTTTCTCATAGGAGACCAGTGATCGATGATTCTGCCGCTTGACTGCTCATGCCTGGATCTCAGGCACTGAGCAGTCATTCGGCGACACAAGGAGGCAAGGTAGGAGACCCTCCTCGTGTCCAGCAGCTGTTCGGGATGCCGCAATTTCGCCGAGGTGATCCCGAACAGCTCCCTGAGCTAACCGGCGTCTAAAGGGTTAATAGCGCGCGGCACTGCGATCAGTGCCGCGAGCTATTAGTCACGGGTCCCGGCCATTGTTAGAGGCCGGGCCCGACCCGCTATGATGCGGGGCCACGCCATGGCCCCGTGTTATAGATCGGGAGCGGACTCATGATGTTCCGATACGTCATGAGTCCTTAAGGGGTTAATCATACAATGTTGTAAGGAAGAGGATCATTTTGTTTCTTACATACATAGCAACCTACCTAGTAGGTTAATTGTTCAACTGTTTATCCCATTCTGTGTTTGTCACGTATGGGCAGAAAACAGTGAAGACCTAACTCACCAACAGCCACTGTCCCTATCTATTGCCTATCCGCCCTAAGTGATGGATTGACAACCATGATGACAAACCCTCCCTGCTAAGTACTAGGGCAGCGTTGTCGAAATAATAAAATGCAAAAACAGTAGGAGTCGGAAAAACAGCAGGAGGCACCCAAACTAACAGAGATACACTAAGGCAAACAGAGAATCAATGTCAGTCTAGGCGAAGTCAGTACCAGGAAATAGCAGAGTTAAGGAACAGCAGTAGAGTAGTCAAAAAGCAGAGCCAAAGATCAACACCTGAAGTCAGAAACACTATAAGATTGCTAAACAAAGTCTTTCACTGTCAAGGACTAAAAACACACTGTAGGTTTAAATAGCCAGCTACACAGGTGTGATCTCAGCATGGTCAGCTGACCAGCCCAGATAGTTAGGGCATAGCCAGCAACCAAACCAAAGCATAAGAAAGTTTAAACCTTCGGGTCAGACATGGACGGGTCATTACAGTGTTGTATGTGTGTTTTACTATAATCTGATTAAAAGAAAAATGCCGTCAGTGTCACCCGCACAACCTGTTGGTACAGGCTTGTTGTGTGGATGACACTGATTAAAATGATACTTGCACCCGCCAGATCCATTGTTCTGTATTGCTGTTATGCTTCTTCTTCTTCTTCTGAAGATTCTTTAACTCCCTGAGAGTGCTGAGAGTGGAAGGAGGTGTTTGCGGCTTCAACCAATCAGGAAGGAGTTGCGAACTGCTGAGGAGCCTGGTCGCAGGATTCTTCAGGTCACAAGAAACTTTAGAACACCGGTGGAGTGAGAGAAAGGCAGCAGCCATGACCTCAACATGCTCCTGAAGCTCCACCCGTGCCCCAAGTTTGAAACTGAACATGAAGCATAAATGCCATATGGAGTGATGGGTCTGGTGGGGTGTAAGTATCATTTTAACCAGTGTCACCCACACTATAAGCGTGTACCGACAGGTTGTGCGGATGACACTGATGTCAGTTTTCCATTAAAGTGTACTATTTTGTATATTTATACATTTAAGTCTATCAACTATTTTTGGATTTTTTTTGTTATTGATTGAATTAGTATAATTAGTTTTCATTTAAATATGTAAGTAGGGAATACATGGAAGGGAGTACAACCACATGAATAGGCTACACAAGATTTTTTTATTAATGTATAACCATGGAGACCGATTAGCCTATATATTAGAGATGTAGACAGAAAATCATAGGATATCATATTCTAATAAAAACGACTAAAAACCATTGGTATAAATCACATTTTTCTTCGGTTAGATTATATCAATGTAAAGTTAAAGACAAAGAACTACTAATCAAATCATACTATTAAAAACAGTGTATAAACAGAAAGGTGGTTTTACACTTGAGAAGGTTCATTCAACCTTTAAGTTCCATTCCTTATTATGAAAAAAAAATGGACTGCATTATATAATACGCCTTCGTATGGTAAAAGTCAAGGCGATACATCAACCTCAGTAATTGAAAAGGTTGAGTGATAATCATTGTGGAGAATTTCCACTGTCTGTATTACAGTCTGCCTGCTCAGAAAACACGCATTTCTAGTGTTGACCCTACTCTACCTGCAGATTTTGAAACTAGTTCATACCGTGAATACAATGCTAATACAAAAACATGCAAACTCTTTTCAAAGAAAAGTTTGAAGCCATAGAAAACCTGTGACATGGATGGAATGTTGCTCCAACGTGAAATTCAGTACATCTATGCTAGTGATATATTAAGAGGATACAGAAAGGCAATTCTGAACTCTATATTGTCATATGCTTCAATATTTCTTGCAGTAACTTTTAAATTAACTCCTACGTTGACACTATACACATGTACCCAGAGGTGACATATGAAACAAATAGTACTTTTCAAGCAAAAGGTAGTGTCAAGGACAGCAAAGTCAAGACACTTTCTGTCTGAAAAGCTTATACTATTCACTTCCAAAATAAATCACGGCGGGTAGACGACATTCCATTAGTTCCCCTATATTAATTCTTTTGATACATGGTAGATCTGTGGATGAAAAACTACGGCTCTGTACTATCATTCACTCACTGTCCTTAAAAAATAAGGCACTGCTTGTACAAGATCATTTCAAGTGATTTGTATAGCCCGCTGGCTTAGTTAAGAGTTTTTGTATGCAAATTAAAATAGGGGAATGTTTGCATTAAAAAAATTGACAAGACTTCGCATGACAAATGGCTTAACATTTCAAATTGTTTTACACATTTTTTGACCATCATAAAGATAAGTTATTACCTTACCTGCACAAAAAAGTCAAAAACCCATTTTTTTTTAATTTCTAGATCAATCTTCACAGAAGTTACAGTCCATATAAAACAAATTGAAAAATTTATATTGGAGCAATCAAAACAGCATCTTTCACTGTCATCTCTTTTGATTACCTTAACAGAACGGAATAGCTGTGCTGAGAGGAAAGGAACCGCAACCTATCTCCTTCTTGAGTTATTGACAACATTTTGGCTATTAAAATTTTCAACGGCCTCATAAGAAAATAAATTTACCTTCTTGCAATGAAGATTGAATTATTCAGAGAAAAAGCCAACATTTGCTTGTGTTGTGAGGAATCAAATACATTATGAACGATTGATTTATCATTTAGAATGATTTGTTTTATTAATTGGGGCTTTTCCAGTCATTCATTATCAATTTAACTAACTTTTGACATATCCTAAAGACACATCCAAAGTTTTGATCAGTCAGGGTCTGAATGTTTAGAATTGGTAGAACAAGCAGAGAGAGTACTGACTGAAACAACAATCCCATAGGCCTACATTGAAAGCTTGTCTTGCTTAGGATATGTTCAAACTGCGGAATTTCCATGCGGAATTCCGCAGAAGAATTCCGACAGAAATTCTGCCATAAATGACTGCAAATTTATTTGAAAGGGATTCCACAATCCTATTCAGACAATGGCGGAATTACATTCTTCTTTCTGTATTCCGTCAAAATATAAGACTAGCCTTATATTTTGCAGAATTTCATGGCAGAATCCCATGGAAATCAATGGGGCTTGAATTTCAGCAGAATTCTGTGTTTAGATACAACAGAATTTCACCACAATTTTGTCGGAATTCTGGAGGAGTTCTGCAATTGCAGAAATTTCCCTGTGTGAATCTACCCCTAGTCCTCTTTTTTTTAAAGTGACAGTGTCCATTTAAGTTAAAGAGCTGTCATTACATGTCTTTCAGACTATTCATGCAACAATCTCTACACCACTGATTATGAGCAGCAAAAACTTACCATAGAAATTACAGAAGCCTTGACAAGCCTCATAGATGTACTATATATGTTATATACAATATTAGACTTAACTAGGTCTATTTTGCAACCTTTGTAAAAATGAGTTATATTAAACTTATCATTCACTCTTAAAACTGTTCATGTCTGTCTAAAGAAGATGGATTATTGTCTCACTGAGAGATCAGATTACATGCTACCGATTGCAGTATATGAAGGGAGGAGGAGGGGAAAGTAACTGGAAAGAGACAAAAGCAGAAAGGGAAAATTTGGGGAGATTACAGGAGTTTAACTCCTTAATGACGCAGTACGTAAATTTACGTCCTGCGCTGGCTCCGACGATATAATGCAGGGTCACGTGGTGAACCTACGTCATATCGGGTCAGTCACGGCGGCCATCAACACCCGGGACCCGCGGCTAATACCGGAGATGCCCGGTATTAACCCTTCAGACGTGGCGATCAAAGTTGACCGCCTAGTCTGAAGTGAAACAGAAAGCATCCCGACAGCTCAGTCGGGCTGTTCGGGACTGCTGCGGTGAAATCGCAGCATCCAGAACAGCTTGCAGAACATCAGGTGGATCACTACCTGCCTCCTGCATGTCCGATCGCCGAATGACTGCTCCGTGCCTAAGATCCACTGATCAATGCCATGTTAATGCATGGCAGAGAACAGTGTAAGAGATCACACCCTTTGGGGGCTATAACATTGCCAAAAAAAAATAAAAAATGTTACTAAATGTGATTTAACCCCTTCCCTAATAAAAGTCAGAATAACCCCCCTTTTCCCATAAAAAATAAACCCATGTAAATAAAAATAAATATAAACATATGTAACATTGTCGGGTGCAAAAACGTACAAACTATAAAAATATATTGTTAATTAAACCATATGGTCAATGGCATGAATTCCATAGTCCAAAATAGTGAAGTTTTGGTCATTTTTTATACTAATAAAAAATTAATAAAAAGCGATCAAAAAGTCCAATCAAAACAAAAATTTTGAGCTTCAGAACTTCAGATCACGGCGCAAAAAATTTGTCCTCATTCATCCCCATATACAGAAAAATAAAAAAGTTATAAGGGTCAGAAGAGTATACCTTTTCTTCCATGTAGTAATGATTTTTTTTCCAGAAGTACGACAAAATAAAACCTTGTATAAGTAGGGCATTGTTTTAACTGTATGGACCTACAGAACAAAGATAAGGTGTCATTTTTACCAAAAAATGCACTTCGTAGAAACGGAAACCCCCAAAATTTACAAAATGGTGTTTTTTCTTCAATTTTGTTGCACTATGATTTTTTTGCTTTGGATTTTTGGGTAAAACGACTAATGTCACTGCAAAGTAGAATTGGTGGTGCAAAAAATAAGCCATAATGCGGATTTGTAGGTGGAAAATTGAAAGGGTTATGATTTTTAATAGGTAAGGATGAAAAAACTAAAATGCAAATACTGAAAAACGGTAATTACATAAGGGGTTAAAGTTAGTGTAAGATTCCACTGCTTGATTTACAGCTTATACTGTTCAGTACTGCTGCTATTTCTTAGGGTGTATCATGAAGACATAAGGAAACAGGCTCGCCAACTCTATGTGTGTGTGTGTGTGTGTGTGTGTGTGTGTGTCTGTGTGTGTGCGCGTGCAATGTACAGTGTAATCATAGTGGTTAGGCTCCATCCACTAGCTCAAGGACATGAAAGATGAAGCCTGTAGATCAGAAATCTTGTAAAAAAATCCATGTAGAAGATGTATAATGGCCATAAATAGCGTTACTCCCCATGTACACTTACTCTTACTTACCTTAAATGATAGGTATGCGTTTAATGATCAGACACCAATACTTTATAGAGGGCCTACCCCAAATCCCCTGCAATACACTGCATTAAAGGTTGTGGCTAAGCCATGTCTTGTTTTCCTCTTGTCATTCCCCTTTTATTTGGAGAAGCTTAAAACACATCTAGAGGCATTGCACATGAAGCCTATCGATTATGATGGAAAACAATGTTTTATTGGAAATATCTAAACAAAAAAATTGCAAAAGCAAAAGTTCCTTTTTTGCAGGAAAATTATTCATTCATGCCAAAATCATGTACAATAATATAGTGGCTATGCATCCTATCTTTAGTGGGTTTCTGTTCTGAAATATGCATCTGAAAGTGTTGACTTGCACAGTTTTATCAGCTCAATGTTAGGGGATCTGTGTTCGGCGATTGACCATTCCAGGCTGGACATTTTGTTCCGAACACTGAGTGCGGGCTGCGGGTGTCGTCATGTCACGGCCACACACCCTCAATGCAAGTCTATAGAAGGGGGCGTGGCAGCCATCATGCCCCCTCCCATAGACTAGAAATGAGGGGGGGCATGGTGTGACATCACAAGGGGCATGGCTGTGATGCCATGACCCCCCCAGTCCGCACCCAGCGTTCAGAACAAAATGTTCTGAACGCTGGGGCAGTGGAGTACCCCTTTAAGGGCTATAGAAGGTTCTGCGCAGAACTTTTCTTACATTGAATGAGGAAATGTTGACACACGTGTGTGTCAACAAGATGGTGGTGGGGCATAAAATACTGGCTACATTTTTTATAGAAACCTTGAAAAGACTCTTTTTATGTAAAAGAATTATTCTGCTAAGTATACCCTTTGATTAGCTATGCTATCTTGGTGTTTATATTTTTATTAGCATATTTTCAGCTTGATTATATGACAATTTATACAGAAAACACACTTTATTTATGCCACTGGGTTGTTTCTACTCCTCTCGCCTCTAGTTATTAAATATGCATGTACAGATTCTCTTATTTCTTTGTAGATCCATTCGGTATCTTTTTTAAATCCATCACCTACAGCTCTCGTATAATCTAAGAACAAATATTTTGTCTTGTTGCCTTGAAAACAACACAGCTCGTAGTTCAATTCTCATTTGATACAATTGATTTTAACAATAAATAAGCCATAAGGGGAACAGATAGATAAAACAGGTTACTTACTAAAATGCAGTCAGAGTTCTAGAAAGCATTAATTTAATGTCTTAATGTAGAAAACCCATTTACTGGATGAAGTCAGGAATGTTTAAGTACATGCGAAAGGTCGCTATTCGGAGCCCCCAATGTGTGCTAGTGCTTCCTATCTGCAACCTTCTACAATATGCCTTCTTACCTCAGGGATACACGATAGCACTCAATTTTATAGATCGTCCATACACTGAAATGCTTCTTCATATATAGTAGCTTTATAAAAGAGCACTCTGCCATTTGGATTGTTTAGTAAAGTGGCCCACCTTATGGAACAACACTTAAAAAGACAAGCAGGACCCCTGGATTGCTCTATTCTGTACAACATTCTTTGTATTCGCAGAGTGTATTGACAAATTTATTGAGCAATAGAAGAATTGCAAAGGCTTATTCTTATGTTTAACTCTTAGTAAGCTCACGTTCTGCTTTACCAATCTGCCTATTTTTGATAGTGTTGAGCGGCATAGGCCATATTAGAATTTGCGAATATTCGCGAATATATGGACGAATATTCGTCATATATTCGCTAAATTTGCATATTCGTAATATTCTCGCTTTATTTTTGCGTATGTGAAAAATTAACATATGCGAAAATTAGCATATACAAAATTAACATCAGCAAAAATTTGCACGCCAGTCTCACACAGTAGTATAAGAGCCTTCCTTACACCACACAAGCTGGAAGCAGAGAGGGATGATCACTGTGATGTGTACTGTGAAAAAAAAAAACAGAATATTCGTAATTACGAATATATAGTGCTATATTCGCGAATATTCGCGAATTTGCGAATATGCGATATTCGCGAATAAAATTTGCATTGTGAATATTCGCGAGCAACACAATTTTTTTATGTTGCTTCTACCACAGGGAATAATGTACATTAAAATACTGAAGGATAGATAGAAATATTTTCCAATAAAAAAAAATAAATTAATAAATAATTAAATAAAAAATTTAAATGTAATTGGTAAGCACTTCCATAAGAATTATTATAACTATGGGAGTACACAATGCCATGGCTGAAATATTTTATTATATTTTATTTATTAATTAATTTTTTGCTTGTTTCCAGAAAATAAAATATTAATGTAAAACCCATAATGTGAATATATCTACTGATCTACAGTGTATTATAAAGTTGTTGTTTTTTTTCACAGTATATATGTCCAAGCAACAAATTGCTTGCCAAGCAACAAAGTGTTTGTATAGAACCGTACTAAAAGACACCTTTTTTTATAGAAGTATTTGAGCACAGTCTGGCCAAGTGATTTACAAGAATTGATGTCACAGCAGACACATGTAGTAGCATTACTTTAAGTGCCATTAACATGAAGGTATTAGGATGTATACCCTACTGACCACCATAGAATAGGCTGTATACAATTTTGTGGGGGAATTCTTGAATATATCGTATTTTTCGCCCTATAGGACGCACCGGCATAAAAGACGCACCCAATTTTAAAGATGCAAAATCTAGAAAAAAAAGATTCTGAACCCAGCAGTAATCTTCAACCTGCGGTTGAAGACCACTGGTATAGGAGGTAATACTAACGTGTCCCCGCCACTACGGACCCATCACCGCTGCCCTGGATGTTGCTCCATCAATGTCGCTGCGTCCCGTGGTGTCCCCGATGCTCTGGACATCTTCTTCCCCGGGATCCACGCTCTCCGTTGCCGTCATCATGTCGCCGTCATCACGTTGCTACGCACGCCGCTCCTATTGGATGATGGGACGGCGTGCACGACGACGTGATGACGTAGAAGGAGAGCGCCGGCCATGCAGGGGATCCCGGCACGGTGCAGACACCAAGGAGGCAGGTAAGGTCCCTCCCGGTGTCCTGTAAGCTGTTCGGGACGCTGCAATTTCACCGCGCCGGTCCCGAACAGCCGACTGAGCAGCCGGGTTAGTGTCCCTTTCCCTTCAGACGCGGCAGTTTTGGGGAAGAAAAAGTGCGTCTTATACGGCGAAAAATACGGTAATCTTCTTCTGCCTTTTGCTGTTTATTCCCTTAATATTTATTCAGAAGTTTTAGTGTTCGCCTGAGAAATGAGTTCATGCCAGGATTTTGTTATTTTTGGCTTGAGGTACTTCCTCACTCTATGCATGGTATGCATTTACTGGCTTTCATTGCTGCTTATTTAGCTTTATATTGTTCACACTGATGTCATATGTTTTTTCTGTTGTCTCGCTTCAGCCTGCATTCATGAATTTAGTTTTTGGATATGTAATTTGGCTTTTATATTGATTTGCTTAGAGCTCCGCTGCCATTCTCAGTACTTCTGTCTTGTCCTGGCTCTCTATGTAGGTTTTTGCATTTGATTTTGGAAGTTTTCTTGGAAGAGTTCTCTCAATTGATTTTCCTGGTCCTGATATCTTTATCAGTCTTGTTGACTCCTTGTGTGTTTGTTGTTGCACTTTGAGCCATGCTTGGAACTAATACTCCCTCTGAGATTACTATTCACCTACTATCAATGCAAGTCAATGGGAGGGTGTGTGACGGCCCCGTAATCTTGACCCTTCAGACACAGAGCAAACATCGCTCTGTGCAGCTGCCACAGATGGGTGTTTGCATGAGAGATTGTGGGGGTCCCCAGTGGCAGAATCCCCATGATAAGACATTTCATCCCCTATGCTTTGGATAGGGGATAAAGTGTCTTAGAGCCAGAGTACCTCTTTAATGTTCCCAATGTTCTGCCCTACCATAAGTCCTGGGGGTATCTTAGTACTGGGAACCATTTTTGGACCAGGTTGAGGTAACTGCCAAAGGTGAATCCTGGTTTTGCAGCCTAGTGGCCCATCAATGTTGTTACAACTATAAGAGAAAAAGATTGTAAACCCAACAGTGATCTTCTACCTGCGGACCTCCAGATGTTGCAAAACTAGAACTCCCAGCATGCCCGGACAGCCGTTGGCTGTCCGGGCATGCAGGGAGTTGTAGTTTTGCAACTTCTGGAGGTCCACAGGTTGAAGACCACTGCTGCAGGAGATAATACTAACTTGTCCCCGCCACTCCGGACCCATCACCGCTGCCCTGGATGTTGCTCCATCTCTGTTGCCATGTCCTGTGGTGTCCCCGATGCTCTGGACGTCTTCTTCCCCGGGATCCACGCTCTCCGTCACCGTCATCACGTCGCTGTCATGACGTCGCTATGCACGCCGCTCCTATTGGATGACGGGACGGCGTGCACGACGACATGATAACGTCGAAGGAGAGCGCCGGCCATGCAGGGGATCCCGGCACGGAGCAGACACCAAGGAGGCAGGTAAGGTCCCTCCCGGTGTCCTGTAAGCTGTTTGGGACGCTGCGATTTCACCGCGGCGGTCCCGAACAGCCGACTGAGCAGCCGGGTCTGTGTCACTTTCCCTTCAGACGAGGCGGTTAGCTTTGATTGCCACGTCTGAAGGGTTAATACAGAGCATCACCGCAATCGGTGATGTCCCGTATTAGCCGTGGGTCCCGGCCGTTGATGGCCGCAGGGACCACCGCGATAGGTGTGTGTATTCGCCGTATAAGACGCACCAACTTTTTCCCCCAGTTTTGGGGAAGAAAAAGTGCGTCTTATACGGTGAAAAATACGGTAATCTTCTTCTGCCTTTTGCTGTATATTTACTTAATATTTATTCAGAAGTTTTAGTGTTCGCCTGAGAAATGAGTTTATGCCAGGATTTTTTTATTTTTGGCTTGAGGTACTTCCTCACTCTATGCATGGGATGCATTTACTGGCTTTCATTGCTGCTTATTTAGCTTTATATTGTTCACACTGATGTCATATGTTTTTTCTGTTGTCTCGGTTCAGCCTGCATTCATGAATTTAGTTTTTGGATATGTGATTTGGCTTTTATATTGATTTGCTTAGAGCTCCGCTGCCATGCTCAGTACTTCTGTCTTGTTCTGGCTCACTATGTAGGTTTTTGCATTTGATTTTGGAAGTTTTCTTGGAAGAGTTCTCTCAATTGATTTTCCTGGTCCTGATATCTTTATCAGTCTTGTTGACTCGTTGTGTGTTTGTTGTTGCACTTTGAGTCATGCTTGGAACTAATACTCCCTCTGAGATTACTATTCACCTACTATCAATGCAAGTCAATGGGAGGGTGTGTGACGGCCCCGTAATCGTGACCCTTCAGACACAGAGCAAACATCGCTCTGTGCAGCTGCCACAGATGGGTGTCTGCATGAGAGATTGTGGGGGTCCCCAGTGGCGGAATCCCCATGATAAGACATTTTATCCCCTATGCTTTGGATAGGGGATAAAGTGTCTTAGAGCCAGAGTACCTCTTTAATGTTCCCAATGTTCTGCCCTACCATAAGTCCTGGGGGTATCTTAGTACTGGGAACCATTTTTGGACCAGGTTGAGGTAACTGCCAAAGGTGAATCCTGGTTTTGCAGCCTAGTGGCCCATCAATGTTGTTACAACTATAAGAGATACTGTAAGATGTTATAAATGCAAATGAGCACCAAACATCTTTTGCTATATAGATTTGAAGGCAGTGAATTAAGAATAAAGCCTATATAGTGGAGCTAAATCTATTTATCTATCCATATATGTTTGTGTCTTTTTGTATACTTGCTACATCCTTTCTCCTTCTATCCAAGTTTTTTTTAATTTTAAACACACTTGTAGAGTTCAGAATGGCTGTTTGTGCCCATTAAAATAAACTATTTGGTTTTCTACAATTATGTCTTTTTACAAATCTAAAGGGAATGACAAGAAGGAATAAAGACAGGAAAGAATAAAAAGTAACCACGACTACAAATGGACAAGGTTTTGAAAGTAACTGTCGCATGAAGAGAAAGCCTTTTAGAAAGCATAACAAAATCTAACAATTTGAGACCACACATTATGGGGAAGCTGCAACAGTTGTCAGGCCTCAGTAATTTTTTGATTCTTCTCATAATTAAAAGTTTGTCTGGTCTGGTGAAGATGTTTTGTAAAAAAAAAATAATAATTCTGCTACACAAAAAAGCCTATTAAAAAAGTAGTTGAAAACACTGTGATATTTTTTGTTGAGTGGCAAGAAACTATAGATGAGTTCTCTTTACTTCCTAAAGGACCTCTGGCTAGGCATTAACCCCTTAAGGACTGAGGGTTTTTCGGTTTTTGCACTTTCGTTTTTTCCTCCTCACCTTTTAAAAATCATAACCCTTTCAATTTTGCACCTAAAAATCCATATGATGGCTTATTTTTTGTGCCGCCAATTCTACTTTGCAGTGACATCAGTCATTTTACCCAAAAATCTACAGCGAAACGGGAAAAAAAATCATTATGCGACGAAATTGAAGAAAAAACGCCTTTTTGTAACTTTTGGGGGCTTCAGTTTCTATGCAGTACATTTTTCAGTAAAAATGACACCTGATCTTTATTCTGTAGGTCCATACAATTAAAATGATCTCCTACTTATATCAGTTTGATTTTGTCGTACTTCTGGAAAGAATCATGACTACATGCATGTAAATTTATACGTTTAAAATTGTCATCTTCTGACCCCTATAACTTTTTTTTTTCTGCATATGGGGTGGTATGAGGGCTCATTTATTGCGCTGTGATCTGATGTTTTTAGCGGTACCATTTTTGTTCGGACTTTTTGATCGCTTTTCATTAATTTTTTCATTATATAAAAAGCGACCAAAATACGTTATTTTGGACTTTGGAATTTTTTTGCGCGTACGCCATTGACCATGCAGTTTTACACTTTTTTTTTGCAGTGTTATAGCTCCCATAGGGGGCTATAACATTGCACACACTGATTGCCAGCACTGTTCACTGCAAAGCCATAGCTTTGCAGTGATCAGTGTTATTGGCGGTCAATTGCTCAAGCCTGCATCTCAGGCTTGGAGCAATCAATCGCCGAAGGGACACACCGGAGGCAGGTAAGAGGACCTCCGCTCATGTCCCAGCTGATTGGGACACCGCATTTTCACTGAGGTGGTCCCGATCAGCCCCTCTGAGTAGCCGGGCAGCTTTCCCTTTCGTTTTAGACGCGGCGTTCAACTTTGAACGCCGCATCTAAAGAGTTAATAGTGCGCTATTAGCCCAGGGTCCCGGCTTCAGATATATGCCGACCGACCCAATATGACGCGGGGTCGCCGCGTGACCCTGCGTTATATCGTGGGAGCCGGCCAAGGATGTAAATATACATCCTTGGTCTTAAGGGGTTAAAGCCCAATAAGTGTCTATGGCCAAGATTTATCAAACTGTATGAGAGAAAAAAATTGTGATTTAATTTTTTTTTTTTTATTTATAAAAAAATTTCTATCACACAGTTTGATATCTGGAGTAAAAAACTGATGTTCAGGGAAAACTACCTGAAAAGGTTGTGTCATTGAGCTGCTTTACATATTCCCTCTTCCTGGAATTCCCAGTGACGTTCTAATGTACTTTAAAGCTCCACACACCAGAAATGGAGATTTCCTCAAGAAGAAATCTTTCGCCCTTGAACGACAGACCTACCACAAGATAAGGCAGAACACCCTGCTCTGTACTGGTGAGGGGCAACAAACTCTAAAACAGCACTGTCTACAGATGGGTACTCTTCAGAATGCCTAGTGGAGTGCAAATGGCCTTTGAAGCATTACACATCAGTAATAGTGATCTCCTCAAGGAGAACTCTTACCCCCTTTACCTTTTGAAACCCCAAGAAGAAAAATAAATTGTTAAATATAAAATGTTATTAACATATATATGTACAGCATAGTCACAACATAAAGCGAGGTTTACCAACATCATTCATTGATATATTACTTTGTTAATCTAATGATTGGATATACTCCAGAGACCTCTTGTTGAACCTGGCCACAAAACCCCACTAGGCAATATGTTTGGGTCCTTAATTAGAACCTGGAAGAGCTGATATTTCAAAGTAAAGTCAAAGTTTAGTTGACAATGAATATTTCATTGTGAAGGTAAATCAATTTAATAAAACATACAAATACCTGAAGAAATTCTGCAAGATAATTGTTAAAGGAGATCTCATCAATAGAAAAATGTATCCTTTATCCTAAGGTTAGGGAATAAGTGTCAGATCATGGGGGATCCGACTGCTGGGACCCCCACCATCTCCACTTCAGCTATCTGGCTCTCCTCTTGAAATGTCGATTACCACACAAAGTGATGGCCGACATGACCCACCAATGCATTTTTATG
The DNA here is from genome assembly GCF_029499605.1 of Hyla sarda. Taxonomy (NCBI): domain Eukaryota; kingdom Metazoa; phylum Chordata; class Amphibia; order Anura; family Hylidae; genus Hyla; species Hyla sarda. The sequence goes on along the minus strand of NC_079190.1, from coordinate 404,195,570 downwards.
GGATAGCTTGGGCGCTGCACTTAGTAATATCCCGCTCTCCCATAGAGCTGCATCTTATGTTTTTCTATCCCGGAGGACTCCTCTAAGGAGAGAGAGAGATAGAGATGTCTCCCATACAGTTGAATACTGCAGTGGATGTGGGTGAGCCATGTGCAGCTTTCAACTGTAAGTGTGTCCAAAGCACCTTCTAGAGCAGTGTTTTCCAACCAGTGGGCCTCTGGCAGTGGAGGGACTAGTACTCCCAGCATCTCTGGACAGCCATTGACTGTCTGGGCATGTTGGGCGTTGTAGTTTTGGAACAACTGGAGGAAAACACTGTTATTAAGGCCTGGAATGTAGAGAATGGGTGTTTATGACCTTACATGATATCATATGTAAAAACTTAGTATGTGTTTGCTAACATAATTATACCAAGTGCTTACTTTGGTCTATGCCAAATGTTAATGTGTCCTTTGGGGCCCTTCTTCCTTTTGGATACAGTGTTATTTTGGTAGGATTTTTTTCTAGCTCTATTTAAAGTAGGTTATTTAAAGCAGGCAATTTTGTTACATTCCTTTTATCATGCTGAAAACTAAGAAGTCTTGTTACCTTAGAGGCTCTCAAGTACATGAACTTCAGAGGTGAACCCGTTAACCTTGTACTAATGTATTAATTGTGCAAATAAATCAACAGAAAAAAAAAAAAAAAAACATTTGTAGTTTTAGTCCTTGGAGTATAGGGGCTTAATATTACTGTTGTACAACCTGTTATTTATTAGATTATTAGTCATTAAAAGAGGCCGTAGACAAGCATCAAGTATTTAAGCCTATCACTGCAGGGCAATGTTTACATTTGGTCACAAAATCTATATGTGTGGAATAAAACTGTATAGGGAAAAATATTTCATAGTGATAATCACTACCATCATCTTCCCCAGATTGTTTATTTTCCATTTTAAATGTAAAAAGTGAAATGTATTTTTTTAGCTTGTATATTCATAGGAAGCATCAGTCACTCTCTGGGGAAGCCATTAAAATACATCACAATGGACGCTTCAAACAGAAAACAAATCTGGGTCATAAAACACATTTGAGCAGGTCACGGAAGCATGCCAGAGGGCAGGTTATAGACAGAGCAGAGGGCTAAGATCTCCTTGGGAATTATGTTTCATATGGAATTATAAGAAATAAGTGGGAAAAGAACAACTCCTGCACATGCAGCTTTTTCTTGCAAGGTTGCTTGCACTTGGGTTAGAGCATGTAAACACAGACATGGTATACACACTAATATGATGATGCAGAAGCCCATTTCAGAGTACCAAGTACCAATTTGATGTTATCAGTACATTCAGAATGTGCCTGAAGTATGCATTGTAAGTACTTTAAAAAAGTATCAAAACTACATACACAATGTAGAAAGTGCCGAGCACAGAAAATGAAAACCTAAACAAAAGAGGGATGCATGCCTGAATAAAAAGTATGTAAGTAGAAATAACCCCACAGACATCAACAAAAAATGTAACAATGACATAATACCAGTCTGTTAGCCTACACTGGGGATTAAACATTAGCCCCCATAATAACAAATAGCAGTAGCAATCAAGTTATAGTAAAATAAGGGAAGAAACCAGTGCCCAAATAGAAAATGATAAGGTTCTTACCTAGCCCTGATGCCCTTACATCTCAGAGGTGTCAGAAGTGGTAAACCCAGAAGATACCCAAGTCCAGCACAAATTGAATAAGAAAAAAGACTGGGTGGGGTTAAGGGAGAATACAGTCCCTGGAATTCCTTACGTGTATAGTGGTGTGAGCTAAACCTGCTCGCACAGGAAACCAGTGAAGCACTTGCCCTAAAAAAGGGCAACCCATGACCTACCCCTTTGAAGAAAGACCCTAGAAGACCCTAATCATGAAAACCTCCTACTCGTTTTAAGTTATGTTGGTACCACTCATCAGGGGAACCACTCATCAGGGTGAAAAAAAAATAAGGCAATTAATAATAATAAAAAAAAAAGTGTAAGTGTAAAGATGGTGCTCTGGCCCGTCTCACCTTAGATGTAGGGAAATGTATGTGGGCTGGAGACGGGACAGTGGTCCCAGAGGAGGAGGTTTTGTGGATACATGTGTCCGGTCCACCTCCCAATAGCATGTGGCCACACAGGGTAGCCACACGCTATTGGGAGGTGGCCGGGACACATCTAACCACAAGTGTGTGTGCTTCTATGTGTTGTGTTCATATTCAATACTGAATAAATTTAGATGTTTTTAATGTTTTACTTCCATTTGTTTTTATCATTTGCATCTTATTAACATGTCTGTCCATAATAGCATTTTTCGATGTTGAGGAGTATAGTATATAATATAAGTGTAGTCATACTAAGCCAAAGAAGAAAGTTCCTATATCATGTAATTTTTTCTACACAGTGAATTCAGGGAAAAAAATAAAGGAAAAAGTAAACCTCACAAAATTCCCAATTAAAAAGGGCAACTTGTCTTCACGCGGTTCTGTCAAGGAAGTGAAATTGGAAAATATCAAATGGAAATCGCTCCAATGGGAAGTGTTATTAGATCACCATTTGTGAGATTAGTTTACAATGATTTGTTATACTCAGTCTTTTAAATGTAATAATCCTAGATAAGAAGATACATGTGTCATCATCTGTGTAGACAAGCCGAATAGAAAAATCGAAACAACCAGCAATATTCCATTATGCACATTTGAATTGTACCTTCACTATCTTACTATATATATATATATATATATATATATATATATATATATATATATATATATATATCTGCAATATTTTATGACTGCACTTCTTGCCATGGAACTCATCAGCGATGGACCATGCATGACCAAAAATATATCAAAAGATAGGATCAGAATGTAGCTTTCCTATTACCCTTTTAAACTCTGCTTAAGTGGTGAAGCCTCCCAGTAAATGAAGATCCATTACATCCAGTCATGGATGGGCCTAAATAAATGTTTTCCTAAATGTTTCCTTAAATATCTAAGAATAGGCAGCAATATATTTGAGGAACCAATCTAGATGATATCTTGATATCTGTAAAGCATGCATATTGGTAAAGTGATTTTAAGAACATACATCAAAGCATGGCATGTGTATGATACATCCATTTATCTCCTTTTTGTAAATTATCTATCACCTTCACTATATTTACCTAGTATATATTCATTTACCAAGAAGAACATAACCTTTCCTAGCCCGCTTGTCAACAGCCTTGTGTTCTGTCGTGAAATATGGGAACAGTTCAAGGATGTTCCTAATCAACCTCGTCTAATGGCTGGTGTGAGCTCGGGGTAACATTTCATTTGTATATCACTGTATGTTTGTGCTCCAGATACCATTTTAATAACCTTCAAACCTCAGTGTACATTTTTGCATTAAAACAGCTTTTCAGGACATTTATTTACCTGGTCAGTATCTTCTAATTACTTGCTTGGCTGCTTCTAGATCACTTAAGCGGCTTTCACTTTTTTATTTTGTTCATGGCACATTCAATAACCTTGTTACAGAGGAGATATGACAATTTCTCTCCTGTGCTCTATTCACTCTAAGTTTTGCAATTGTCACAAAAAATAAATAGCTTAAGTCAAAAGTCAAAAAACCGATCGGTGTGGAAACTTTTTATCTAGTTTGTAGAGAATAATGATCATGTTTTAGAGCATATTGGGGAATAGTGGTCTTATGTGGACCATGCTTTTTTACGATCAAATTCAAAAATCAACACAAGAGCGGGTTAACAGTTCTAGGTAGAGATCAGCAGATTTGATTTGTTCAAAATTGAGGATTAGTGATTAGTTTTCTTCCTTGTTTCTGTACAGAGAGCTGGGTGCATCTTAGCTTCCATTCACTACATTTGCTGGATCAGGGACTTCTGTCTTTTGGGTAACTGCAGGACAATTGGGGCATTTTGGAATCTGAATGAGGATTCAAATGCCAAAAAAATCTAATGGGCAGATTTGTAGAATCAGACCTGAAACCAGTCTGTGGAGATTTGCTCATCACCTGTTCAATTTAAAAAATGAAAAACATTTTGGTGGAATGTTGTATCTGTAAGACATTGATCATATATCTCTCAAGAATATGTTGTCAATGTCTAATCAGTGGATGCATTTGACCCAATCCAAATGTCTAGAACCAAGTGGCGACAATTGGTTCCTCTTGTGAATGGGCAAACGTGATATCATGGATCATCAGGAACTAAAGGGGCAAAAAGCTACTGCTACCTCTAGTGATGAAAAGGCGTTACTTGGATTGGACTTCACAACCTTCCACTGATCAGACGCTGATCGCATATCCTATCTATGTGTCTATATGTTATAAAGGAGTTTTCCGGGCTGGTACAATTGATTGCCTATCCTCTGGCACCCATGTTGAGCAGCTGTTTAGCACCTGCAGTAAATAGTAAACAGGGTATCACATTACTGTACTTTATCTTCAGTTCAAGTGAACGGGAGATGAGCTGCAGGGACCAGCTCCAACCACTATACAGATTATGGAGGCAACTGCTACTGCTACTTGTCCTGCTACTGCTACTGGCCCTGTTCACTGTGTGTTATGGGTGAAAAACAGCTGATTAGCAAGGGTGCTGGGTGTGGGTACCCCACGATCAAGACTGGATGGCTTACCCTCATAAAAAAAAAGTGAAAAGAACTAAAATAATTACAGTACAGTAAGGCTTTAAAACTTCTTAACATTCTTTCTTTTTCGTTTTTTTAAGTCCTTTATGATATTCTGTCAGTGATATTCAATGAGATTCAGCTTTACTGTGAACATGGTGGAATTTCTGGCGCCGAAATTACGATTTCTGTCTCTGCAGAAAGAATGAAACTGTCCATTCTTTCTGCGGAATCCCCACAGAATGCATTGCCGCCTTTGAGACGGAGCATTTCCGTGCGGTCCTAGCGCCTAAGCACCACAGTCTGTGGAATGTCCGGATGCATTATGGATGTGTGAATATAGCCTTAGTCAAACGTAACAGAAAATTGTATTTTCTCATAGTTACTCATTTTCTCATAGGCGTATTCTTACATAGTTATGGCCTGAGCACAACATCTATACATGTAAAATATCCCTATAAGCAGCCTTGGATCTTCCTGAGTTCCACTCTATAATTGGTAGCCATGTTTTTCTTATTGCAGTCATATTTTTATGATGTCTTACATTCACGTAGGAGTTGAGTGCTCCCTCTATAAGTGCCATTTGGATTTATGTATTGAGCAATGTACCTTTTGTATTGATGTACTCTTGTTATTCTTTCTTTTTCAAAAATAATAATATTAAAACAGAAAGAGTAAATCCAATCCTGGTGCTTCTCCCTTGGGAGGAGCACCAGGACTGTATTTACTCTTTCATTGCCTAGAATCATATACAGGCCTTGTTATGTATCTTATACCATAATATTTAGTTCAGTGTTTCCCAACCAATGTGCTTTCAGCTGTAAACTGCAACTCCCATCTTCCTGAGTTCCACACTTGAGTTTGCAATGATATAGTATAATAGGTGATAAAAGAGTTAAATGTTATGCAAGTCTATGGGAGGGGGCATGACAGCCGCCACACCCCGTCCCATAGACTTGCATTGAGGGGATGGGTCATGACATCACAAGGGGGCACAGCCGAACTCGCAGTACGTGCACAGTGTTTGGAACTAAATGATCCGAATACTGGCCAGTGTAGTATCTCTTTAAACCACTCCTGGTGGTTCCCCCTTGGGAGATGCATCATGATTGGATTTACTCTTTCTTCGCCTAATATCATATACAGAGCTTGCTATGTATGTTATATCATTATATCTACTTAAGTGTTTTCCAAACAGTGTGCCTCCAGCTGTTGCAAAACTACAACTACCATATTCCTCAATAATATAGTATAATAGACAATAGAAGAGTAAATCCCATCCTGCAGCTTCTTCCTTGGGAGAAGTGCCATGATTGGATTAAAGGGGTATTCCAGCTTTATACATCTTATCCCCCATCCAAAGGATAAGGGATAAGATGTATGATTGGTGCAGCTCATTCTGTGCCGGGCGCTGCCTCCGAGACGTGACGTCCCGGCCATGCTTCTTGTGATGTCATGCCCACGCCCCCTCCATTCATATCTATGGGAGGGGCGTGGTGTGATGACATGAGGGGGTTTGGCCGGGACGTCAGCACCCAGCCCAGAATTCAGGGGGCGGCACCGAGATTGTGGGGGTCCCAGCGGTGGGACCCCTGCGTTCATACATCTTATCCCTTATCCTTCGGATAGGGGAAAAGATGTATAAAGCTGTAATACCCCTTTAACTCTTTCTTTGCCTGATATCATACACAGGGCTTTCCATACATGCTATACCATAATACCTAGTTCAATGTTTCCAAAGCAGTGGGCTTCCAGCTGTTGTAAAACTACAACTCCCAGCATGCCATCGATCCATAACAATCCAACTGGCAATATAGAATTTACCAACTATTCCCCTCTGGACTCCCATACAGTTGAATACTGCAGTGAGTGTGGGTGAGTGCTCCTTTCAACTGTAAGTGCATTCTAAAGCGCACTTACGGTCAAGTGTCATCCATCTCCCAGAGCAGTGTTTTGCAAGCAGTGTGCCTCCAGCTGTTGTAAACTAAAACTCCCAGCATGCCCGGTTTCAGGTCTGATTCTATTAATATAGTTAGTCATGCTTGAATATTGAGACAAAAACGTGAAAATAAATGCCAAGGTCATGTAACTAGGCTTGACTACTAGGTTGCAATATACTTGGCCTATAAGTTACTTATCATGTCCCCCCCCCCCCCTTAGACACAAATAAGGTTGAATTTGGCATTATACCGCGAACCATGGACTATGATTCTAACATCATTGTTTCTTTTCGGCTAACAGCATGTTCCCTGTGTACATGATATACAGTATTGTCAGATCATGTACGAATCTAAAATGCGCTATTTTTTATTTTTATTTTTTTTGTAAAACCTTCACTCTATGATAGATCTGTCAAAGGAAATGTGGCAGCTTAGCCCCATGCCTAGATGTGATGCGGACGCTGAACTTAAGTTGACATGCTGAGTAAATTCATCCCAGTGTGAAAAATGCACTTGAAGGAAAACAGAAAGCGATGGGTTGTATGACTTTATTACACAGTAAACTCATCCTGCGCTCTGCATACTCATCCCAGGAACACAATATTTATATGGAAAAAAAGGAGTACCACCTGGTGGTGAAGACTCGGCTATTACACGCCAGAAAAAGCCATTTCTAAAAGAGAAGAAGAAAAGAGACAAAGGAAGAAAAAAAAAAAAAAAACATGTTTCATTCATTTCATTCATGCTGACCTCCAGGGGATTTCGCAAAACCCTGACAAGAACAGCTACACAATCTTTCTAAATACTCCACTATCACATCATTGTTGCAAAATCCTCTTCTTAGCGGCTATTTAGCACCGACGATGAACTTTCCAGTTGATTAAAACAATGACTGCAGTCAGCTAAAAAAGGATTACGTGCGAGATGGTGATTTCCCCTAGGACAACCAAATAAGTCCGTCGACACACAAAAAAAAAATCCCCCCAAAAAATCTGTTGTCATTGGGTTTTGTTTTCTGCAAGCATTCAGGAAATATTTAGATGACACGCTTCTCCTGATCTCCTTGTAACTACGTTTGTGTAATCAGATGATAACGCTTTACGCCAAAAACTGTATGCAGTCTGTGAGATTGTTTTCCGAGGGAATTATAGGAATAAAGGCAAAGCCGTCTTGTGTCAGGCAGGTGCTCAGATCGAAATGATAGGGATGTGGGAATTTCATCATGACATTGTAAGGGCACGCTAACACTTGTGTTCATTTTAAATTATATTTACTTTCTATGGGATAAACTGCTTTCTCGTAGGAAGGTACGCATGCCAAAACAAGCATTGGAGTGTCAACCGGGGTCTCACACTGGTTATCGTTACACTATTTGTGGTATGGTCATCACTCATATTTATGCTTACATGTAAGTATGGTTAACCCCTTAAGGACCCTCGACGTACGCGTACGTCATGGCAACCTGGTACATACTTAAGGATCCATGATGTACGCGTACATCATGGGGATTTCCGGTCCCTGCCGCGCGCCGGGTGGGGATAGGACCGTGATGCCTGCTGAAATCATTCAGCAGGCATCACTTGCAAATGCCCAGGGGAGGTCAATTCACACTTGCGATTTGCGCAATTCCGGGTCATACGGGTCTATGGTGACACAGAAAATAAGGGGGATCAGGGTTGTCCAAGACACCCACGATTCCCTGAGGGAATAGGAGCGAGGTGGCACCCCTCCTATCCCTGCTATTGGTCGTCGAGAAGTGACGACCAATAGCAGATCGGGGTGGGGGGGTTAACTTTCGGTTTCCCTGTTCTGCCCACCCACAATTGGCGGGGCATAATGGGGAAATTGACGGAGGACCGGCCCTGAAGATCCACTTACCCATCCGATGGCAGTGGGCGACGGGGATCGGCGGGCGGCGATGTCGTGTGGCTGGCTCCATGGATCCTACGGAAGCCGGTGAGTTGCCTAGCAACATCTGGAGGGCTACAGTTTGAGACCACTATACAGTGGTGTCTAAACTGTAGCCCTCCAGATGTTGCAAAACTACAACTCCCAGCATGTCCAGACAGCTATTTGCTTTGTGGGCATGCTGGGATTTGCAGTTTTGCAAAAGCTGGAGGGCTACAGTTTGAAGATCACTGTGCAGTGATCTCTAAACTGTAGCCCTCTACATGTTGCAAAACTGCAAATCCCAGCATGCCCAAACAGCAAACAGCTGTCTCGGCATGCTGTGAGTTGTAGTTGTGTACCTCCAGCTGTTGCATAACTACATCTCCCAGCATGCACTTCGGCGATCAGTACATGCTGGGAGTTGTAGTTTTGCAACAGCTGGAGGCACACTGGTTGTAAAATACTGAGTTAGGTAATATAACATAACTGAAGGTTTTCCAACAAGTATGCCTCCAGCTGTTGCAAAACTACAACTCCCAGCATGCACGGTCTGTCAGTACATGCTGGGAGTTTTGCTGGAGGGTTGCGCCCCCATGTGAATGTACAGGGTACATTCACACTCGTGGGTTTACAGTAAGTTTCCTGCTTGAAGTTTGAGCTGCAGCAAATTTTTTGCCGCAGCGCAAACTCCTAGCGGGAAACTCACTATAAACCTCTGCCAGTGCGAATGTACCCTAAAAACAGTACACTACACAACACTAACACATAATAAAGGGTAAAACACAACATATACACCCCCTTACACTGTCCCCACCCAATAAAAATGAAAAATGCATCGTACGGCAGTGTTTCCAACATGGAGCCTCCAGCTGTTGCAAAACAACAACTCCCAGCATTTCCGGACAGCCACTGATTGTCCAGGCATGCTGGGAGTTTAGCAACAGCTGGAGGCACCCTGTTTGGGAGTCACTGGTGTAGAATACCCCTATGTCCACCCCTAAGCAATCCCTAATTTAGTCCTCAAAAGGGCAAGGCGCTCTCTCACTTCGGAGCCCTGTCGTATTTCAAGGAAACAGTTAAGGGTCACATATGGGGTATTTCCATACTCAGGAGAAATTGCACTACAATTTTTTTTTCTCCTTTTACTCCTTATGAAAAGAAAAAGTTGGGGGCTACACCAGCCTGTTAGTGTAAAAAAACAAACATTTTTTACAATAACATGCTGGTGTTGTCCCATACTTTTTATTTTCACAAGTGGTAAAAGGAAAAAAAGACCCCCAAAATTTGTAACACAATTTCTCTTGAGTACAGAAATAGCCCATATGTGGGCATAAAATGCTCTGCGGGTGCACAACAAGGCTCAGGAGTGAGAGTGCACTATGTACATTTGAGGCCTAAATTGGTGATTTGCACAGGGGTGGCTGACTTTAAAGCGGTTTTGACATAAACGCAAAAAAAATAATACCCACATGTGACCCCATTCTGGAAACTACACCCCTCACGGAACGTAACAAGGGGTACAGTGAGCTTTAACACCCCAAAAGTTAAATTTGGATGGGAAAATGAAAAAAAAATGCTAGTGTTACCCCAAATTTTTCATTTCCACAAGGGAAAATAGGAAAAAAGCCCCCCAAAATTTGTAATCCCATTTCTTCTGAGTAAGAACATACCCCATATGTGGATGTAAAGTACTCTGTGGGTGCACTACAATGCTCAGAAGAGAAGGAGCGCCTTTGGGCTTTTGAAGAGAAAATTTGTCCGGAATTGAAGGCCACGTGTGTTTACAAAGCCCCCCTGGTACCAGAACAATGGACCCCCCCACATGTGACCCCATTTTGGAAACTACACCCCTCATGTAATGTAATAAGGGGTACAGTGAGCATTTACGCCCCACAGGTGTCTGACAGATTTTTGGAACAGTGGTCCATGAAAATGAAAAATTTTATTTTTCATTTGCACAGCCCACTGTTCCAAAGATCTGTCAAATGCCAGTGGGGTGTAAATACTCACTGCACCCCTTATTAAATTCTGTGAGTGGTGTAGTTTACAAAATGGGGTCACATGTGGGGGGGGTCCACTGTTCTGGCACCACGGGGGGCTTTGTAAACGCCCATGCCCCCTGACTTCCATTCCAAACAAATTCACTCTCCAAAAGCTCAATGGTGATCCTCCTCTTCTGAGCATTGTAGTTCGCCAGCAGAGCACTTGACGTCCACACATGGGGTATTTTCCTACTCAGAAGAAATGGGGTTACAAATGTGTCATTTTCTACTATTACCCCTTGTAAAAATGTAAATTTGGGGAAAAACTTTATTTTCTTTTTTTTCATTTACACATCCAACTTTAACAAAAAGTCGTCAAACACCTGTTGGGTGTTAAGGCTCACTGTACTCCTTGTTACGTTCCTTGAGAGGTGTAGTTTCCAAAATAGTATGCCATGTAAGTTTTTTTTTTTTTTTTGCTGTTCTTTTTTTGCTGTTCTGGCACCATAGGGGCTTCCTAAATATGACATGCCCCCCAAAAAACATTTCAGTTAAATTTGCTTTCCAAAAGCCAAATATGATTCCCTCTCTTCATAGTATTGTAGTGCTCCAGTAGAGCACTTGATGTCCACACATGGGGTATTTCCATACTCAGAAGAGATGGAGTTACAAATTTTGGGGGGCATTTTCTCCTATTACCTAGTGTAACAATTTTAAATTTGGGGGAGAAGTAACATTTTAGTGAAAAAAAAAGTCCTTTACACATCCAACTTTAACGAAAAGTCGTCAAACACCTGTGGGGTGTCAAGGCTCACAGTGAGCCCCTTGTTACGTTCCTTGAGGGGTGTAGTTTCCAAAATAGTATGCCATGTTTTTTTTTTTTTTGCTGTTCTGGCACCATACGGGCTTCTTAAATGTGACATGCCCCCAAAAAACTTTTTCAGAAAAACTCTCCAAAATTCCACTGTCGCTCCTTCCCTTCTGAGCCCTCTAGTACACCCACATAGCACTTGACAAACACATTTGAGGTATATCCCTACTCGAGAGAAATTGGGTTACACATTTTAGGAAGATTTCTCTCCTTTTACCTCTTGTAAAAATTAAAAAACTGGGTGTGCATGAACATGCCAGCGTAAAAAATGAAGATTTTGAATTTTCTCCTTCAATTTGCTGCTATTCCTGTGAAACACCTGAGGGGTTAACAAACCTTTTGAATGTCATTTTGGATACTTTGAGGGGTGCAGTTTTTATAATGGGGTCATTTTTTATGTATTTCTAATAAGAAGGCCCTTCAAATCCACTTAAAAACTGAACTGGTCCCTGAAAAATTTTGATTTTAAAAATGTTGTGAAAAATTTGAAAATTGCTGCTGAACTTTGAAACCCTCTGATGTCTTCCAAAAGTAAAATCATTTCAACTTTATGATGCAAACATAAAGTAGACATATTGTATATGTGAATCAATATATCATTTATTTGGAATATTAATTTCCCATATAAGCAGAGAGCTTCAAAGTAAAAAAAAAATACAAAATTTCAAATTTTTTCATCATATTTTGGAATTTTTCACCAAGAAATGACCACTAGTCTCCCTACCAGTCCTGGCAGCAAGCATTTCAGACTCATGCTGGAGTCCTAAACACTACGAGCTGCCAGTCTGCTCTGTTCACAAAGGAGAACACTCAGAGCTGCCAGTCTGCTGTGTTCACAGCCTTTTTGGCTGTGAACAAAGCAGGCTGGCAGCTCTGAGTGTTTAGGACTCCAGCATGACTCAGAAATGCTTGCTGACAGGACTGATCGGGAAAAATACAATAGAAAGAAGCATATTCTTCATTAACATGCTATTGGAAAGTTATTCAACATTCATTAATCTAAAATATATCAAAAGTTTATTTGATGAGAGGTACCCTTTAAAGAGACATTGGTCAGATGTGCAAAAAATGGCCGGGTCCTACGCTGAAAATTGGCTGGGTCCTTAAGGGGTTAAAAAAAGACATATGTCTATAAGTTCAACAAAGGAGGTGAAGGGAAGGGGTATGGGTGAATGTAGTGAATGAAGGGGAGGGGATTCCATAATTCTGCATTAATGTTATATTGTTCTAAGGATGTATCTAACCCTGTTTTAAATGAGCACTATCAGATATAAAAAAAAATAAAAAAAAATAAAAAAATTATATGTTGTACATCTTGGCAAAACAATAGGTTTTCTAATATACTTTTTTTTTATTTTTTTTAATGTTCACGTTTTTCTAAAGAAAACTGCCTTTGAAAATCCCACCACTAGGTTATGCACCCACCATATTGTCTTTGGTGGTAGAGTACAGGCAATTTTCAATATTCATTGTGTGTGTGTGTGTACAGCATACAACCAGAGAGGAAAGGGTTACAGAACAGTGTTTCCAGGCTCCTGAGAGCAGTGAGTCGGCAGAGTGAGGAAGGGGGGAGAAGTAATCACAGTTCAGGGAAGAGAGGGACACACACTCTCATTTTGGGTAGATCAAAAAAGACAGTGAGCAGCTGTAATATGCTATTTTTTTGTGAAAAACGGTGCGGCGCATGACGTCAGTGCGCCGCGCCGTGCAGTGCATAGCAACGACGCAGGGGACGCACACCGGGGGCCTGAAGCAGCGCGGACCCAACCCCGGCAACAGGTAATTATGCAACCGGGGATGGGGGGAGGCAACGGGGCAGCGGCGCCGGCAATGGGTGTCGCTGCCCCTTCTCTCCCCCTGACTGTCGGCGCCGCTTCTCTCCCCCTGGCTATCGGCGCCGGCACCGATAGTCAGGGGGACAGAACGGGCAGCGGCGTTGATAGCCAGGGGGAGAGAAGGGCCGGAAGCAGGGTTCTAGACCCCAGGAAAGGCAGGGGGAGAGAAGCCATCAGCGATGGCCTCTCTCCCCCTGCCTTTCCTGGGGGTGTATCGGGGTATAAACGCGCACACACGCACCCTCATTTTACCATGGATATTTGGGTAAAAAACTTTTTTTATCCAAATATCCTTGGTAAAATGAGCGTGCGTGTTATAGGCCGGTGCGTGGTATACCCCGATAAATATGGTAACTAACACTTTTTCCCAAAAAAAAAACTAAAGGCAAAAGACAAAAATTTTAAAAAGAATTTTTTTTTTATGTAAAATGGACTCTCACCCCTTTGAAATATGTAAAATATTAAATTTACATAGCCACACCCACTTTAGCAAAACTGATATGACTAGTGCAAACCTTGGATAATTCTCATGTAAAACACTTTGGATATCTGATATGGAAATGTCAAGTTTTTGGTGTGCAAAGCCTATATATTTTTGGGGGCATTTTCCCCATAAGTTTTTATATAGCCCTGCATGTACAAGATGTAATAAAAATAAACGATACCACAAAAATGCAAATCATGGAAGTGTTCAAGTGCTTAAAAGTAATGACACAAAAGCTATGGAGAACATGTACTATAGATAAAAGATTGATAGATAGAAAATAGATAGATACTGTATATACTCGAGTATAAGCCGACCCGAATATAAGCCGAGGCCCCTAATTTCACCCCCAAAAACCCAGGAAAAGTTATTGACTCGAGTATAAGCCTAGGGTGGGAAATACATAATCCCCCATGTCATCATCCAGACCCCCGTCATTAACACCCTCATCATCATCACCCTGTCATCACCCCCCCTTCATCATCATCACTAGTGTTGCTCACGAATATTCGCAATTCGAATATTATTCGCGAATATCGCATATTCGCGAATTCGCGAATTTCGCGAATATAGCGCTATATATTCGTAATTATTATATTCGTTTTTTTTTTTGTTTTGTTTTTTTCACAGTACACATCACAGTGATCACCCCTTTCTGCTTCCAGCTTGTGTGGTGTAAAGAAGGCTGTAATACTACTGTGTGAGACTGGCGTGCTAATTTTCGCATATGCGAATTTTCGCGTATGTTAATTTTGTATATGCTAATATTCACATATGTTAATTTTCGCATACGCGCATTTTCGCATATACGAAAATAAAACGAGAATATAACGAATATGCGAATATTCGCGAATATATGACGGAATATTCGTCCATATATTCGCAAATATTCGCGAATTCGAATATGGCCTATGCCGCTCAACACTAATCATCACCTGTCATCATCCCCCCTTCATCATTACCCTGTCATCATCCCCCCTTCATCATTACCCTGTCATCATCCCCCCTTCATCATTACCCTGTCATCATCCCCCCTTCATCATTACCCTGTCATCATCCCCCCTTCATCATCCCCCCCTTCATCATTACCCTGTCATCATCCCACACCACCCCCTTCATCAATGCCTGATTAAAAGGGCTCTTCAATGTTGCGTCCCTGGCTGTCCGGGCATGCTGGGAGTTGTAGTTTTGAAACATCTGGAGGTCCGCAGGTTGAAGACCACTGCCCGGGCCTTCGTCATCATCCAGCCCTCCAACCCCCCCTTTAGTTTTGTACTCACCTCCGCTCGGCGGGACATTAGGGTGAGCTGGTCCGGGCCTTCTGTGCTGCAGGGACCTTCCGGTGGGGAGGGATAGTCGTTCCGGGCTGTCCATCTTCACCGGGGGGGGGGGGGGCTCTTCTTCGCGCCCGGCCACGGAATAATGACGTTGCCTTGACATCGACACACAGGGACGAAACATCCCTGTGTGTGGTCGTCAAGACAACGTCATTATTCCTGGCCCGAAGCGTAGAGAAGAGGCCCCCCCGGTGAAGATGGACAGCCCGGAACGACTATCCCTCCCCACTGGACGGTCCTGCAGCACAGATGACCCAGACCAGCTCACACGAACGTCCCGCCGAGCGGAGGTGAGTATAAAACTAAAGGGGAGATGGGGGGCTGGATGATGACGAAGGCCCGGGCAGTGGTCTTCAACCTGCGGACCTCCAGATGTTTCAAAACTACAACTCTCGGCATGCTGGGAGTTGTAGTTTGGAAACATCTGGAGGTCCGCAGGTTGAAGACCACTGAGGGTGGAGAGTTCACTCGAGTATAAGCCGAGGGTGGGTGTTTTCAGCACGAAAAATTGTGCTGAAAAACTCGGCTTATACTGGAGTATATACGGTAGATAAATAAAAACAAACATTTTTTGGACGCTGGACACACAGAGAAGGACCTCAAATTCACACTTCTTGATCATATCCCCCCTTTGAAATACGGTGGAGATCGTACAAGTCTTCTAAAAAAAAAAATGGGAGTTGCGGTGGATCCACACACTCAACTCCCTACGACCCCATGGCCTCAATGTGGAGATTGTGGTAACCCCAGGCATTCTAAATATAACATGAAAGAATAAGCTATTAAAGTGTCCATTACCGTTAGCAACCATCTTGCCATTACTTTAATGTGATATGATCTGTATATATTTATATTACATTGGATTTTGTATCTCATGCTATATTTTTTTTTATTATTTTAGATGATGTACAAGAGAAGGCAACATACACAACAAGAAAGATACCATGACAGACGCCTGAATATACTTTATCTTGTCCTCTTGCCATTTTTACTACATATTGTTGGACTCACGGCAGTGAGGTTCTTGCTGTTGTGCTTATGGGGACCAACTGCTAACCCGGGGGACCCCATGCGCGCACAGGGGTCTCCCTGCCTTCGTATACATAGGGGCAGCGAGTCCTCAGTACGTATCCCCCCTGCGTCAATCCACGTTGTATTCATTGTATGGAGGAATGCCAGACCTCCCCATGGCATTGTAGGACTCAGTGATAGACACTGCGCTTGCGCGCTGTCACGCAGAGCTATGTCTCCATGGCTACAGTGATCATGGCCCGTTATTGGCCTCAGGTCTAGTGACGTCTTCCATACGCATGCGCCCTGACTTCTGTCATGGCGCGGCGCATCGGAAATACGGGCGGCGTTCAACGCCAACATGATACAGCCGTTCTGCATGGTAAAATACACAGTTATTATTTATCTATTCATCTAATCAAGTATGAATTGCCTCTCTTATAATATTTTAATGTCACACACTTTGATATCTTATGGTAACATATGCGGAACACTGTTAACAGTGAGAAGCATGTACAGTGGTCCCTCAACATATGATATTAATTGGTTCCAGGAGAACCATCATATGTTGAAACCATCATATGTCGAGTACATATGTCTATGTAAAAATAGTAATTGGTTCTGGGGCCTCGTAACCATTGTATGTTGAATACATATCTCTATGGGAAACTGCCAATTGGTTCTGGGATGACAATTGTATGTGGAGTGTATGGGGAGTGTTTAACAAACCAGGGTGCTGCCAGCTGTTGCACAACTACAACTCCCAGCATGCATGTACAGCCATTGACTTTCTGGGCATGCTGGGAGTTATAGTTTTGCAACAGCTGGAGGCACACTGATAGGGAAACATTGATGTATGGGGTGTATAGTGTGTCTATGTATTGTATGTGATGTGTGACATCGCATACAGTACTGTACAGTTCTTTAAATACCTTCAGGGGGGGGGACAGAATGTCCTCCATTACCATCCTGCCGACTACAGCTCTATAGGAAAGGAAGGGGAGGGCAGCCAGCAGCTCATTGGATGCCTGCAGCAAGATGCTGCAGGCTATTGGCTATGGCTGCTCTGGGGGGGGGCTTACACAGAGCTCACAGTGGAAGCCTCCGTGAGTTAGCAGGACAGCATGTGAGTAACAGGAGGCAGAACGGGGCACACGGGGCACATTATACAACTATCTGTCATTTGCTGAAGTTGTCAGCGCTGTCAGATAGCTGTTTGTACGATGGACCCGACACACAGCAGCATCATATGTTGAGGCTGCCTTCAACATACGATGGGCTCTGAGAGGCCATCATATGTTGAAATGATCATATGTCGGGGCCATCATAAGTCGAGAGATCACTGTATGTTTCTTAATGCACCATACACTGATGCACGTTATGATCGCCTTTATTAATGTATTTTTGATACTGTAAGCACTTTATCCATCTTGTTAACTAATCAATATTGTATACACCCTTTTGTCTAAGTATCCTGTCATTTGCACTGGTTGTTGAGCTTGAGAAAGACTGCAATTGGGCAGTTGAAACGTTGTTCCTGATGTTGGGTCAATAAATCCTATTCACCTTGTACCTTAGAGTGCTGCAGCCTTTGTTTCTTGGAGTAGATAGATAAATAGATAAAAAAATTCCAGAAGAGCAGCACAACAATTTTCAGAAAAAACAATATAATGGTGCACGCTGGGTGTGTACCCTGCAATTTATTGCATCATCCCAGTGTACAAAAGAAGCGACGTTTCAGCGACCTCTCGTCGACGTTCTCAAGCTTGAGAACGGCGACGAGAGGTCGCTGAAACGTCGCTTCTTTTGTACACTGGGATGATGCAATAAATGTTTCACCTTTTTTGCACCTTATTTCTGTGTGCTGCTGGTCTCTTGTTTTTCTCTAGATAAATAGATAGATAGATGATATATAGAATGATATGAGATAGATAGATAATTGACAGACAGACAGATAAATAGATAGATAGATGTGGGATAGCTATATATGAGATAGATAGATAGATAGATAGATAAATAGATAGATAGACATGGGATAAAAATATATATATATATATATATATATATATATATATATATATATATATATATAGATATATATGAGATAGATAGATAGATATGTGATAGATAGATAGATATGGGATGAATAGATATAGATAGATAGATAGATAGCAACAAAAGAATGCAGCAGCACACTGCCAGCACAAGGATATAGGTGAAACATGAACATGCAGTTAAAACATGGAGAGCTATATAGCTATGGTGTAATAGATGCAAATGTGAAACTATGAAATAGTGAGGCACTTAGCTCGCAAATTTGTCTCCGCCGGCGGTCAAAAAGCTTGGACCTTCCCACCGCGATAAGGTGGCCTCATGTGGACGGATCCTACACTGTGAATATGCCTCTGTGTGAACAGTTCAGTAAGCATGGCAGGATCTGGAACATCCAATCGTGCACCTGCTGGCCAGGTCCATATAATAGTTTGATATCAACTAAAGTGCTGGCTGACTTATTCTTTGTCTGTATTACACATACGGGGGAGTGGCTACCTCCATGTTGGCCTTGCACCCCACCCACCTCTATCAGGTGTGTATATAAGGTTTCTTGGATGTTCCAGATCCTGCCATGCTTACTGAATTGTTCATACAGAGACATATTCACAGTGTAGGGTCCGTCCCAATGAGGCCACCTTATCGCGGTGGGACGGTCCAAGCTATTTGACCGCAGGCGGAGACAAATTTGCGAGCTATGTGCCTCACTATCTCATAGTTTCACATTTGCATCTATTACACCATACCTGTATAGCTCTCCATGTTTTATCTGCATGTTCATGTTTCACCTATATCCTTGTGCTGGCAGTGTGCTGCTGCATTCTTCTGTTGCTGTATATCTAGCCTAGTAGCATGCACCTGCAGGCCAGGTCCATATAATAGTTTGGTATCAACTAAAGTGCTGGCTGACTTATTTTTTGTCTAGATAGATAAATAGATATGGTATATATAGATAGATAGATATTAGATAGATAGATAGACAGAAAGACATACAGACAGACAGACAGACAGATATATAGATAGATAGACAGATAGATGGATAAATATATTTTGTAAAAGAAAATAATAATAATCGAAGGAAATTTATTTTTAGCTTTCAGCCTTCTCACATCCTAAAATCTCATCCGCTGTTAATAGCACTGACCTTTTACAAAAACCCCAGTTAACCTTTTATATTCTGAAATTCCACAGTAGTCATGTAAGAAGATAGGTTAAATAGACTATCCCGGTGGGAAGCACAATCTTTACAAATGAACCAAACAAATGCTGTTCTTATTCTAGTTCATTTATATTTCATACCTCCACTGTATTTGCATTGATATAACAAAAAAAGAACATGACACTGCTTTGAGGCATAAAGGCTACTGAGCCAGTAAAGTGTATCCAGTTAGAAAACACATTCAATTACAGAAGAAATACGGTTTTCTATGTCTAGATTGGGTATTACAACTAAAGGGCATGAAACCAAATGTCCATCTTCAGATAAAAACATGAGGGATCATTGTAGAAGAATTACAAGAAGCTCATTACTGCTATTAAATGCTTTGTTCTTCACGTTCGGGATTTTCTTCTTCTCTATGTTTTTTGAAAATTCCTTAGGCAAAATGTAACAGGACAATCTATTTTGATGATCCTTTGTAGAACAAAATGATTTTGTAGAAGGAGCTCTCCCCCACTATTAAGCACTAACAAATATTAACTTTCCCAGTGCCAGACTTGAGCCATCTATGGTATGTAGACATGGACGGCCATTCATGTTAATTTTGGCCATGCAGCAGTAAATTTTCCCTGCAGCAGCCAATGCAGAGACAGTCTTCACTTAGCCAAATCTTACCCCAGCAGAATCAGCCATTTGCTATGGATTGCAGAGTCGTATGTCTGATCAGGTGATCTCCACATTCACTTTCATATTATAAGGGTTGTTTGTGATGAGATAACCACTTTTTACTATAGATAATCTTTATAATTCAGCTAAGGGGAACGTGTCATCATAAAATGACCTGTAATATACAGTTCAATCTGTGTGCAACATATTATAGGGGACTAGCAGGGGTCAAATCCCATGGAAAAAAAGTATGGGAACTCACCCAAGATTTCCACTTAAGGGCTGGTCATTCAGGACTCCTGCTAATGGGAACAGTGTTCCTGCTGTGGAAAAAGTGCAGGAACTTTATTCCCATGTATTACTGCAGGACTAGAGTTCTGGGTACTAGTACTGTTTCTAGTATGATTTCTTACATTTCCCACTCATGGACAGTAACTGTACATTCATTTGCTCCTTATACTCTTGTATCTATAGACATATGCAAGTTGCCATCAGGGTGGCCCTGTCGTCTTCTCCCCACCATACCAGCCTTGGCTGATAGATCTTTCCCCGTTTGGGTATAGTTAGAAATATATAAATCAATCAAAGATAGGGGGGCAGCCAAAAGCAAATGGTGACCTTCCCAGTGACTGTGGTTCAGGCAGATTAAAGGTGAAGACAGGTTTATTTAAAGGGGTTACCCAGGAATAGAAAAACAGAGCTGATTTCTTTCAAAAAATGTCCCTTGTCTGTTCCCTGGCTGTGTGTAGTATTACAACTTGGCTCCATTCACTTCAATGGAACTGAGCTGCAGAACCACACCCAACCTGGAGACAGACAGGGGCTTTTTTTTTTTTTTTTTTTAAAGAAATGAGCTCTGTTTTTCTATTCCTGGATAAAACTTTGAAATAGTACTGGAAGCCCCCCCCCCCCTAAATTAGTATAAAGACCTACAAACCTTTATTTTTCCTTAACGTTCTTTAAATATTCCAATTTCTCATGATACAAACTCAGTATCATATCACAAAAGTTGCGCAAATCCCTTTAACAGGTTGGAGTGCCTACACATAGACACATTTGTCTCCAGACAAAGTAATGCAAAATCAAGTTTCTTTTCTATACTAGTCGTCTCTTGAAACACAGGCTAGCATATTTGAGCCATAAGGAAAGATAAGAAAGGACACATTTGTAGGACATGTTGCATCAAGGAAGGCTCAGCTGAGACTACAAACTTTATATAACACCCAGGAATCTTTTGGTCCTCAACAAAAGAAATAAGTACACTATTACTGCAACAATAACATACATTGTTATACATAATATGCAACAATGGGACCAATACTCATATGTAAGATGTGCCGCTTATCATTGTTATATTTTATTTGTTAGACATCTTTATCTAATAATATTTTTCCGTTTTTTTTGTCATTTTTTGACCATCAAGAAAACAACCTATTATAATTGGTTATGAAATTAATTTGAAATTGATTTAGATCCGCAATGTGGCTAAAGGTCATGATATAATAAATTAGTTCTCCTTTACATTATCTGATATTTTAAATAGAAACTGAAAGCTAGTTACCCTGCACTAAACCCAATATACTGCATTATAATGCGATGAATAGCTGTAAAAATGATGTGTTTACTCACATTTTTACGTGAAATATTTGTAGCTGCTGCACTCCTGTGTGCAATGGAGGCGGGAAGCCTGCTTGCTGAGCTCCCCTGTCTCCTCCATATTCCCTGCCCAGCATGCCCCTCTCAAAAATATGCAAATACATTTTCTATCCTGCTGGTGGGGGTAAGTGCTCTGCCCACCAGAAGAATAGTAAACACATTTTAATATTTATGAGAGGGTCGGACCGGGCAGTGAATATGGAGGAGGCAGGGCAGCTCAGCATTACAGCTTCCCGCTTTTATTGTGCACAGGAGTGCATTAGCTACAGACATGTAAATGGGCAGAACTTCGGAAATACTTCACATAAAATTGTGAGTAACCCCTCTTTTTACAGCTATTTTACCCGCATTATAACCCGGTAAATTGGGTTTAGTGGGGAGGAGCTAACTGTCCATTTCTTATCAACTAGATTGTTAATAAGTAACTTAAGAACTTTCTTCAGGGCTCTTCAATGTCCCAAAGCATTGAAAGACATTCGTCTTGGTGTTGCTCAAGGTTTAAGGATCCGATGCCAAGAAATCTATCAGTACTAGTGATGAGTGGCATTGCCAATATTCAAATTTGCGATATGTTGTGAATATTTAGACGAATATTCGCCCTATATTTGTTAATTTTACGTATTCATTATATTCGCATATGCAAATATTCGAGGAAGAAAACAGTGATGGTGCGGGCAACTTTATTATTGGTTGCTAGGAATGTTGTTGATAACCTCTGACAAGTGTATTTGCATCATTTTAGTTGGCCCACAAGTGAAAAGAAGGAATATGCGAATATTCACATATGCTAATATTTGCATATGCGAATATGTGCATATGTGAATAAACGCATATGCGAATATGCGCATATGCGGAAAAAAGTGAATTTTTGTAATTTCTAATATATATCAGTGTAGTAATGTGCCCTAAGACCTGTAGTATAATAAAATGCATGTGCTAATAAGTAAAATACCTTTTGATCAATGTATTAATGAAATTAGTCTTTCTGCATTTCTCTCTCTCAGGTGTTTCTCCTGGAGTATGATGAGCTCCTCTCCTCCTCCCTCCCCTCTCCCCTGTCATGGGGTCTGCACAAACATTTTTACACTTTCTCACTAAATGAATGCTGTATATAACTCAAATACAGGACAGAAGAAAAACTTGCATTTTCACAGCTTTGTGACCAAAATGCATGCTTTTTATAGCCCTAAAACAGCCATATAAACATATATGGTGCAAATAAGCAATAAATAAGTTCATAAAATGACCAAAAACATTTTGCACATTAATAATAGTTTAGCACCTTGTATTGCTTGTAAATGTGCATGTGAATGCCTCTCCTGAAGAGGTTGCAAGTTGTTTCCATCTTGTCTGGATCTCACAGTTGTTCTCCTCACACAGTTGAAAGCTGGATTATACACTGTACTGAGTGAGCAAAGGAGAGAGAAAACCACACCCCCACTTCCCCTCACTTCAAAATTTCAGTCCCTTTCTTCATTGTCAGGACCAAAGAGCCCTAGATACCAGGGCTCGTTTTCAAAATTAAAGAGACAGAGACCCCTAGTGGCCATGTTTTTAAACATTTATTTCACATTTTTAGCTTTCATTTTTTTTAAATGAAGTATATTAGGAAAATGCTTAGTTTTTAAGGAGGTATTAAATAGAAAAAGTTGCTTCTAACAACAATAACGCATTAACTTCACCCCAAACTCATCTGACAGTTAACTATTTAGATATTCTTATTACTTTCCACCTCATTTGGTGTAAGGAATCAATATTCTTCTACTGTACATTTTATTAAAACCAATAGTCTACTAGAATAGCTAATATTTCTCTGTATTTCAACAGTCTATTTTGATGAATGGCTAGTGAGTATTTATTTTGTACAACCATATATGCCATGTCTATATCACTGAAGGCTATTATTAAGATGAATGTAACCCCGGAGTGAACCAGGTGACATGTAAGCCCCTGGATGCTATAAATTCTAAGGGTCTTTAGGAAGCATAATGCAAAAATCAATTAGACAATTAGTGTTTTAGCTCATTTGTGAGACTGAGAGGACAAGTTATGGGCAATACATTTCCATGTTGTGACTTATGTGATCAGAAGTAATACTCAGATAGTATCTTCTGGAAACCAAATATCACACCATGCAGCTCAACCATTAAAATCCATTAAACGACAACAGAGCATTTTGTTATATGACGATTTTGTAATACACTAATATTGTGCATAACAACAAAGAAAAATGTGTACGTGTTAGAAAATAAATAGAAGACAATTTAAAGGTTTAGTAAACATACCATTGATTGTATAAAAAGTATATGTAAGATTGTATTTGTTTCTGATATACCATAAATACTTTTTTACATTAAATCCTATAGGTTGGGAACAAGACTGGACATTTAGATTGTGGCATTTTTGTGACTTGTATGTAACTTCAATTGTTAACGTTATGAAGATGTTCAGGATTCTTATCATCAAAATTTAATTTGTGACGTCACTAGTGAGTCTCAGTTATTCCACAATTTGTCACTATGGAACTCTAGTCTTCACCTCTTAAGGACACGGCTCATTTTGGCCCAAAGGACACAGCAGGCTTCATTTTTACATTTTCATTTTTCCCCTCCTCACCTTCTAAGAGGCATGTTACGTCGAGCGCTCCGGGTCCCCGCTCCTCCCCGGAGCGCTCGCTTCACTCTCCCCGCGGCAGCGCTCCGGTCACGTCCTCTGACCCGGGGCGCTGCGATTCCGCTGCCAGCCGGGATGCGATTCGCGATGCGGGTAGCGCCCGCTCGCGATGCGCACCCCGGCTCCCCTACCTGACTCGCTCTCCGTCTGTTCTGTCCCGGCGCGCGCGGCCCCGCTCCCTAGGGCGCGCGCGCGCCGGGTCTCTGCGATTTAAAGGGCCACTGCGCCGCTGATTGGCGCAGTGGTTCCAATTAGTGTGTTCACCTGTGCACTTCCCTATATCACCTCACTTCCCCTGCACTCCCTTGCCGGATCTTGTTGCCTTAGTGCCAGTGAAAGCGTTCCTTGTGTGTTCCTTGCCTGTGTTTCCAGACCTTCTGCCGTTGCCCCTGACTACGATCCTTGCTGCCTGCCCCGACCTTCTGCTACGTCCGACCTTGCTTTTGCCTACTCCCTTGTACCGCGCCTATCTTCAGCAGCCAGAGAGGTGAGCCGTTGCTAGTGGATACGACCTGGTCACTACCGCCGCAGCAAGACCATCCCGCTTTGCGGCGGGCTCTGGTGAAAACCAGTAGTGGCTTAGAACCGGTCCACTAGCACGGTCCACGCCAATCCCTCTCTGGCACAGAGGATCCACTACCTGCCAGCCGGCATCGTGACAGTAGATCCGGCCATGGATCCCGCTGAAGTTCCTCTGCCAGTTGTCGCTGACCTCACCACGGTGGTCGCCCAGCAGTCACAACAGATAGCGCAACAAGGCCAACAGCTGTCTCAACTGACCGTTATGCTACAACAGTTACTACCACAGCTTCAGCAGTCATCTCCTCCGCCAGCTCCTGCACCTCCTCCGCAGCGAGTGGCCGCTCCTGGGATACGCTTATCCTTGCCGGATAAATTTGATGGGGACTCTAAGTTTTGCCGTGGCTTTCTTTCCCAATGTTCCCTGCATCTGGAGATGATGTCGGACCTGTTTCCCACTGAAAGGTCTAAGGTGGCTTTTGTAGTCAGCCTTCTGTCCGGAAAAGCTCTGTCATGGGCCACACCGCTCTGGGACCGCAATGACCCCGTCACTGCCTCTGTACACTCCTTCTTCTCGGAAATCCGAAGTGTCTTTGAGGAACCTGCCCGAGCCTCTTCTGCTGAGACTGCCCTGTTGAACCTGGTCCAGGGTAATTCTTCCGTTGGCGAGTATGCCGTACAATTCCGTACTCTGCTTCTCCACGTCTTACTGTGCCTGTGCGGATGTCTGCCTCTGCCTTCTCCTTCTCTACAGTGGCCTTCTTGGACTCTGGATCTGCAGGAAATTTTATTTTGGCCTCTCTCGTCAACAGGTTCAACATCCCGGTGACCAGTCTCGCCAGACCCCTCTACATCAATTGTGTAAATAATGAAAGATTGGACTGTACCATACGTTTCCGCACGGAGCCCCTTCTTATGAGCATCGGATCTCATCATGAGAGGATTGAACTTTTGGTCCTCCCCAATTGCACCTCGGAAATTCTCCTTGGACTTCCCTGGCTTCAACTTCATTCCCCTACCCTGGATTGGTCCACTGGGGAGATCAAGAGTTGGGGGTCCTCTTGTTCCAAGAACTGTCTAAAACCGGTTCCCAGTAACCCTTGCCGTAACTCTGTGGTTCCTCCAGTAACCGGTCTCCCTAAGGCCTATATGGACTTCGCGGATGTTTTCTGCAAAAAACAAGCTGAGACTCTACCTCCTCACAGGCCTTATGATTGCCCTATCGACCTCCTCCCGGGCACTACTCCACCCCGGGGCAGAATTTATCCTCTCTCTGCCCCAGAGACTCTTGCCATGTCCGAATACGTCCAGGAGAATCTAAAAAAGGGCTTTATCCGTAAATCCTCCTCTCCTGCCGGAGCCGGATTTTTCTTTGTGTCCAAAAAAGATGGCTCCCTACGTCCTTGCATTGACTACCGCGGTCTAAATAAAATCACGGTTAAGAACCGCTACCCCTTACCCCTCATCTCTGAACTCTTTGATCGCCTCCAAGGTGCCCACATCTTCACTAAATTGGACTTAAGAGGCGCCTATAACCTCATCCGCATCAGAGAGGGGGACGAGTGGAAAACGGCATTTAACACCAGAGATGGACACTTTGAGTATCTGGTCATGCCCTTTGGACTGTGCAACGCCCCTGCCGTCTTCCAAGACTTTGTCAATGAAATTTTTCGTGATCTGTTATACTCCTGTGTTGTTGTATATCTGGACGATATCCTAATTTTTTCTGCCAATCTAGAAGAACACCGCCAGCATGTCCGTATGGTTCTTCAGAGACTTCGTGACAACCAACTCTATGCCAAAATTGAGAAATGTCTGTTTGAATGCCAATCTCTTCCTTTTCTAGGATATTTGGTCTCTGGCCAGGGACTACAGATGGATCCAGACAAACTCTCTGCCGTCTTAGATTGGCCACGCCCCTCCGGACTCCGTGCTATCCAACGCTTTTTGGGGTTCGCCAATTATTACAGGCAATTTATTCCACATTTTTCTACCATTGTGGCTCCTATCGTGGCTTTAACCAAAAAAAATGCTGATCCCAAGTCCTGGCCTCCTCAAGCAGAAGACGCCTTTAAACGACTCAAGTCTGCCTTTTCTTCGGCTCCCGTCCTCTCCAGACCTGACCCTTCCAAACCCTTCCTATTGGAGGTTGATGCCTCCTCAGTGGGAGCTGGAGCTGTTCTTCTACAAAAAAATTCTTCCGGGCATGCTGTCACTTGTGGTTTTTTCTCTAGGACCTTCTCTCCAGCGGAGAGGAACTACTCCATCGGGGATCGAGAGCTTCTAGCCATTAAATTAGCACTTGAGGAATGGAGGCATCTGCTGGAGGGATCAAGTTCTCCTGTTATTATCTACACCGACCACAAGAACCTCTCCTACCTCCAGTCTGCCCAACGGCTGAATCCTCGCCAGGCCCGGTGGTCTCTGTTCTTTGCCCGATTTAATTTTGAGATTCACTTTCGTCCTGCCGATAAGAACATTAGGGCCGATGCTCTCTCTCGTTCCTCGGATGCCTCAGAAGTTGAACTCTCTCCGCAACACATCATTCCACCTGACTGCCTGATCTCCACTTCTCCTGCCTCCATCAGGCAGACTCCTCCAGGAAAGACCTTTGTTTCTCCTCGCCAACGCCTCGGAATCCTCAAATGGGGTCACTCCTCCCATCTCGCAGGTCATGCGGGTATCAAGAAATCTGTGCAACTCATCTCCCGCTTCTATTGGTGGCCGACTCTGGAGACGGATGTTGTGGACTTTGTGCGAGCCTGCACTATCTGTGCCCGGGATAAGACTCCTCGCCAGAAGCCCGCTGGTTTTCTTCATCCTCTGCCTGTCCCCGAACAGCCTTGGTCTCTGATTGGTATGGATTTTATTACTGATTTACCCCCTTCCCGTGGCAACACTGTTATTTGGGTGGTCGTTGATCGATTCTCCAAAATGGCACATTTCATCCCTCTTCCTGGTCTTCCTTCTGCGCCTCAGTTGGCTAAACAATTTTTTGTACACATTTTTCGTCTTCACGGGTTGCCTACGCAGATTGTCTCGGATAGAGGCGTCCAATTCGTGTCTAAATTCTGGAGGGCTCTCTGTAAACAACTCAAGATTAAATTAAATTTTTCTTCTGCATATCATCCCCAGTCCAATGGACAAGTAGAAAGGATTAACCAGATCTTGGGTGATTATTTGCGACATTTTGTTTCCTCCCGCCAGGATGACTGGGCAGATCTCCTCCCATGGGCCGAATTCTCGTATAACTTCAGGGTCTCTGAGTCTTCCTCCAAATCCCCATTTTTCGTGGTGTACGGCCGTCACCCTCTTCCCCCCCTCCCTACTCCCTTGCCCTCTGGTCTGCCCGCTGTGGATGAAATTTCTCGTGACCTTTCCATCATATGGAGAGAGACCCAAAATTCTCTCTTACAGGCTTCATCACGCATGAAGAAGTTCGCGGATAAGAAAAGAAGAGCTCCCCCCGTTTTTTCCCCTGGAGACAAGGTATGGCTCTCCGCTAAATATGTCCGCTTCCGTGTCCCTAGCTACAAGTTGGGACCACGCTATCTTGGTCCTTTCAAAATTTTGTGTCAAATTAATCCTGTCTCTTATAAACTTCTTCTTCCTCCCTCTCTTCGTATCCCTAATGCCTTTCACGTCTCTCTTCTCAAACCACTCATCCTCAACCGTTTTTCTCCCAAATCTGTTCCTCCCACTCCTGTTTCCGGCTCCTCGGACATCTTCTCGGTCAAAGAAATTTTAGCTGCCAAAAAGGTCAGAGGGAAAAATTTTTTTTTAGTGGACTGGGAGGGTTGTGGTCCTGAAGAGAGATCCTGGGAACCTGAGGACAACATCCTAGACAAAAGTCTGCTCCTCAGGTTCTCAGGCTCTAAGAAGAGGGGGAGACCCAAGGGGGGGGTACTGTTACGTCGAGCGCTCCGGGTCCCCGCTCCTCCCCGGAGCGCTCGCTTCACTCTCCCCGCGGCAGCGCTCCGGTCACGTCCTCTGACCCGGGGCGCTGCGATTCCGCTGCCAGCCGGGATGCGATTCGCGATGCGGGTAGCGCCCGCTCGCGATGCGCACCCCGGCTCCCCTACCTGACTCGCTCTCCGTCTGTTCTGTCCCGGCGCGCGCGGCCCCGCTCCCTAGGGCGCGCGCGCGCCGGGTCTCTGCGATTTAAAGGGCCACTGCGCCGCTGATTGGCGCAGTGGTTCCAATTAGTGTGTTCACCTGTGCACTTCCCTATATCACCTCACTTCCCCTGCACTCCCTTGCCGGATCTTGTTGCCTTAGTGCCAGTGAAAGCGTTCCTTGTGTGTTCCTTGCCTGTGTTTCCAGACCTTCTGCCGTTGCCCCTGACTACGATCCTTGCTGCCTGCCCCGACCTTCTGCTACGTCCGACCTTGCTTTTGCCTACTCCCTTGTACCGCGCCTATCTTCAGCAGCCAGAGAGGTGAGCCGTTGCTAGTGGATACGACCTGGTCACTACCGCCGCAGCAAGACCATCCCGCTTTGCGGCGGGCTCTGGTGAAAACCAGTAGTGGCTTAGAACCGGTCCACTAGCACGGTCCACGCCAATCCCTCTCTGGCACAGAGGATCCACTACCTGCCAGCCGGCATCGTGACAAGGCATACTTCTTTCTATTTTTCCATCCCAGCACCCATATGAAGGCTTGTTTTTTTGCATTTGTACTTTGTAAATACACGGTTTGTTTTACCCTAAATGTATAATGCAATCAAAAAATTATAATATTATGTTGAGGACTTCTGACGGCCATCTATTCTCATCAAACCCCTGCCATTATGCTTCAAGTGCACCCAAGCTTGCCCCCATTACTGCAGATGCCATGATCAGTATTGACCATGGCATATAAAGGTTAATGTCGGGCTTCAGCGAGAACGCAGATGTCCACCATTTCACCGTAGATTTTTGGGTAAAATGACTGATGTCATTACAAAGTAGAATTGGTGGTGCAAAAAAAAAAGCCATCATATGGATTTTTAGGTGCAAAATTGAAAGGGTTATGATTTTTAAAATGTAAGGAGGAAAAAATAGAGTGCAAAACAGAAAAATGCTTGGTCCTTTAGGGGTTAAAAATGTGATTCCTTTTTTTGGATTGAATAGCAATATCATAATATCTTTCCAATCAGAACTGCTTCACATAATGTTGAGACCAATTCATCAATACCCTCTCAGGGCTGTGTAGATCCACCTTTCAGTCAGCAGGATAAACTTATTCTCCTGGATATTTGTAAATAGAACAATTTCTCAATTCTGGAAGACCATTGACCTAAAGCCAGGGGCCCTGGTTTAAAATCACAATAGTTCAAAGGCTTATTACTTGTAAGGGATTTTATGTATATGTGTATGTTGTATATTCATCATGATCTATATGTACTAGTAACATGAAACAGGCCTTAAATAATACATTAAAAAACATGTCTATCATATCATTCTCCCTTGCTGCCAAAACAAATTTAAGATGCATAAAATGTACTTGTGCTTTCCTTTGCATAACCTCCAAGAATTTGCCCTTTGAAGTAATTATAAGAAGATGAACTTGATAGATGAAAAGTTTAACTATATGTCAAATCATTAAACCTCCTTGGAGAGGTTATAATAAGGAAGATACTTTAGCAATGCAATTGTATTTTATTTTGCTTCATCCAATTAGCTCTTAAAAGTGTGAAATTATAAACTGTATATTTACATAATTAAATATTTATCTGTGTGTAATACTGGGCATAGCCTATATCCTATGTACTAATTCTATTTCTAGGGAGTTATCCAGTACCTATCCACTACAGTATTTAACATGGTCGGATATTAGGGCAGCAACTAAAGACTGATAGTCAGAAGAGGCCAAGGGCCCAGGAGTCAGATGCATTAAAGAAAAAAGAAGGATAGAGGTAGTTGACTATTTCAACTAGCAACTAGTAGAGCTATGAATACACCTCTGCACAATAATAAAGGATTTATTTAAAGAGCAAGAGCACCAGACATATGTTGTAACCTGTTCATTTGCCAACTGGAATATCTTTTCCCACCCTTTTTATGAGTTTTAGACACTTTTTATAAACTTTTGTATCTCACTTAATAAAAGAAAGCTGAAAGGGGCAATAGGGGATAAATGTCAGATCACGGGGAGCCCCGGCTCTCCTGCACAATGTCCAAGCTCTCTGCATAAAAAGAGCTCTGTTGTCCACTCCACGAAGCTGTGCCAACACACTCTCCCTATTCAGCTCTATGAGAGATCTCGAAATAACCCAAGTGCAGCACTCCGGCTCTCCCGTAGAGATGTTTAGAGGGGGCATGTCGGTCAGAACTTTGTGCAGTGGTCGACATGCCCTATTCAGGAGGAGAGCCTGGAGGTCGGGAGATCGTGCAGGGTCTCAGTGGTCAGACCCCCCACAATCTGCCATTTATCCCCTATCCTTGGGATACGAGATACATTTTTCTATCCCAGCATACTCCTTTAATAAATAAGTCTAACTAACTGGTGGTCTAAACTCAGACTTGACAGTCTAAATATGCACTAAATGTATTAAACAACATGTGTAAATGCATTTTAACTGTCAAGTCTATGAAGATAGATGCCCAGTTGTCACTCCTTTTTGGGCATAATGGAAAAATTGCTATTTAATGAGGAAAAATAAGCAACATTTGGGGCATGCATGCCACTCATACGAAGGGAAGTCATGAAGAAGGCCCTCCTCACATGTAACTTCAGGGCTGACTTGCAACACTGAAAGGCTCAGAAATATACATCAGCCCCTGCCTGGCTTATATTTTTGCTCCAGGTGCAAATGCAACCACTGTGTTTCTGGATTTACTATAAGGCATGAACCTCTTAGTAAATACAAAAGACCAAAGATGGACAGAGTTTTACTAGTGTGTGTCATACCAAAACGCTGTAGCTAGTAGATGTTAGTTTATGCCATCTTCAGTAGTCGACAGGATTAGCAAATCTGCATGAAAATCTTAGGCAAATACTTCTAACATGCAAGAACACTTTAATAAATGCAGGATATTTAATAATGTAACCCTCGTCTTCTTAACCATAAATCATAAGACCAAAAATTCATTATGCCTCTAATGCTAAATGTGCATTTGTATCAAACGTGAACAAGGATGAACTGTATATCCCAATAGATAACAAAAAAGTTTGCTTATATATAATGTATACACGCTTGTTTAATTTTTAATCTCACTCCTTATGAGAGCAGATTAAAGACACTTCTCTAAAATATTAATTTGTGCATGAATATATAGTTCCAAAGCTTCACCCGATAAACCTTTACTATGTCGATAAGTGCTATACATTAAACTTTGGTATTAAAGCATATATTGGCCTTGCACAGATAATGACATTCAGTATGACCGAGCGCAGAATATTTAGCTTTTGCATCATTAGAAGAAAAGAGGTTTCACAAAGATTATTCAATATAAGATGTGAAGATTTAGAAACATTCCTACGGACAGCCTTCATTATGCCTAGCCATCTATTTGCATGCATAACCTCAACATTTAACTTATTCTAGTAAGTATCTATGATATGATAATAAGACAAGACAGAAATGTAACCAGAGAGCACTTAGAGACTCACTTTATCAGGAGCTAGCTGTAAATGTGTGGTCCTTCTACAATAAAGTGAATAAGAGTTAGGAAACTGTACGTACTGAAGTTCTCAAAACTGTGATGGTCGCAGGGAATGAACCACAGCAAATCCTTTTATTTTCATTTTTTTTGGAGCAAAAGCAACTTAAAGCAAACAAGAGTTATCTTCAGCATTAAGCCCCTTCAATAATAGTCATAAATGTGTATATTGTTATATTACTCTTTGAGGTAACTTATAAATGATTCATACATTCTCTAAAGCTTTAAGATGATCATTGCCTTATGCAGTAATAATGCATAATAATTCAATTCTGAAGTCTTACATGTCTTACATGTTTTACATGTTTTTGCTACCGTATTTCCATATGCCATTACATTGCCCTTCTTGAGCAAAGGAATATAGCTATTAAAGGGGTACTCCGCCCCTAGACATCTTATTCCCGATCCAAAGGATAAGCAATAAGATGTGTGATCGTTGGGGGGGGGGGGGGGTCCCATGGCAGGGACCCCCGTGATCTCTGAGTTAGCACCCCAGTGTTTTGAACATTTATGTTTAGAATGCCGGCTTGGGGCTTCTGTGTTCGTGACATCACCACAGCTATCACGTTCCCTCCATTCATGCCTATGAAAGGAGTCGTGATGGCTGTGGCATCACACCTCCTCAATTCATGTCTATGGGAGGGGGAGTGATGCTCACTCCCATAGACATGAATGGATGGGTCGTGATGGCTGTGATTGCCCATCATCCGGCATGAAGCGGAGTTCACTTTGTGCACCGGATTACTGAGGTGCTAGCCGCTGGACCCTCTGCGATCAAACATCTTATGCCTTATCGTTTGGATAGAGGATAAAATGTCAAGGGGCGGAGTACCTGTTTAAGTTTTGTCTGTGTTCCAAGTATATATTTACCAATATTCCAAGGATATATTTACCAATAAAGAACAAGGTATATGCTCTGCACTACAGTGTCATACACAGGATGTATCAGATATATGTTAGAATATACATTAGAAAAACAGAGCTGTTTTTTATTTTTATTTTTTATTTCCATAAAAATGTCATTGAAGTGAGTGGAGCTAAGTTGTAATACCACACACAACCTGCGGACAGTTGTGATGCTTTGAGGAGTTTATTCCTTCTTGTAAATATTAAACATTAAGTATTGAAAAGTTGCTTAAATGTGCAAAAACCTTTTTAAAAATGTTCAGAACGCCGGGGTGCCATCCAGAGATCACTGGGGGTCCTAGCAGTCGGACTCCCCATGATCAGACATCTTATCCCCTATCCTTTGGGGGCAGAGTACTCCTTTAAGAAAACTTTCATACAGACATTCCCCAATACCCATTTGGTATAACACTTAAAAAGGAGCTATCATATTCTCGTGAGCACAGATGACTGGATTGAAAACCTGATACTGGCCCTCTGTAAGCCCTTGCATTTACCTTTACTTGGATCATATGCTACAAGCAATATGAAATTCATCAATGTGAAAAGGTTAAAATCTAACCGCAATTATAATAAAAATAAGACAGGAGGGAATAAGCTAATGTTGGTTTCGTGGCTTGGACAGGACCTTCTAAAGCAAATCTACCTGTAACGTATTGGATAAGGAAAGCAAAGACCTTGATGTATTAGCCCTGACTACTTTTGTGGATTATTGTCCCCTTAAAGAGATATATGTGCTAGTGAAGTCAATGTGGTCAGTCTTCACTTAATACCCCCAATGGCCTGACATCATTCAACTCATATTACGTTGGTTCTTTTTATCACTAGAATAGATTATAAGCATTAAAAGGGCTTTAAAAATGACATAGGTGATTTGAGAGATAAATCTGCTCATGAGCATAAACTTTTTTTTTGTATCTATTTGGCGCCGAACCAAGCTCTGTAAAGAGAATGACTCCTTCAACCCTCAGTAATGGAGTAAGAAGAGAAAATCAATGACTGTTAACTTATTTTTAGGTTCTGTAAAAAGCACTTAAAAAAAGTTTTTGTGCTCCACTATTAACTGTGGACAACAGAATGTTCAGAGTTCAGAATAGCTATGGTGAGGTACTATAACTTAATAAAATGCCAAGCTTCACCTGTATAAATGCTACACAATTCCAAGTATCCATCGAAATGTCTTCAAAAAGATAAACATTTACATTAAAATAAATTTGTGAGGGAATATTTTATGATTGGCTAAATAATGGAAGCAATGGAAGTAGGTATTTGCCTTATTTCTAGTTATTAGTTTAATACCAGTAATATAGTTGTAATTATTGTTTTCTACAACATTTTAATATGAAAAGGTAAGGGTTTTCTAGCTATTGATCACCCATGCTAATAAAAGCCATCAATACAGTATGTGATTTGTGGATTATATTGTGATAACCACTTTTCCCTGAGACCTATGAAAATAGGTCAAACGAGGTAGCAACATTTACATTACATTTCTCCTGTCGAACTCCATGATTCCCTGAAATAAATATGTCATTAGAAAATGACCTATAATGACCTCAAAACAGTTGTTTTTAAAATACTAAAATCTTACAGTTTTTCAACCTCTCCACTAAGCTACAGAATAAGTTGGCACTTCTTCTGTACATATCCATTTTTAACAGTCACCTCCATATCAACACATGCAGGGTTACACTATAGAAAATGCAGGATCCACCCTTCACAATAGGTGACAATTGCAGCTAACCTCCTTGTTCTACCCCTATATTGTTCTATGTGTTGATCACAGAATATACCTACAAAACTCTCCCATATTAGTTAATGAGACAAGCTCCACACTACAGGTTCCTATTATCCATGTAGCTGCTGCAAGATGGTTGCCCCTATAATCATTAAATCTTTT
Source organism: Hyla sarda (assembly GCF_029499605.1). Lineage (NCBI taxonomy): Eukaryota > Metazoa > Chordata > Amphibia > Anura > Hylidae > Hyla > Hyla sarda. Next base: position 404,160,421 of record NC_079190.1, on the reverse strand, counting down.
AAAAGAGAAAGTTCAGATAAGTGAAGGTATCATATCAACTCATTTCAACAAATATCAACAAAATGAATTAGAGGACATAGAAAGTTTAGTGAAAGTTAAAGGGGTGAGTTCCCCTTAATTTTTACTAAACTTCACATATCATCCTATCCATGATATGTGCTGATATGAGTTGATATGAGGGGGTATGTCAACCCCCGCATGAAGCGGTGGTGGACTCGCCCCCTCCATGTATCTCTTTTGGAAAGCCGGAGATACCTGAACACCGAACGTGTTGGTCGACGCTTCATGCAGTGGGTCGATACGGCCCCTTCCTGGGGACTGCCGGGGTTCAGTGCTTGAGATCACGGGGGTTCCTTTGGATAGTTCATAAGTTTTACTGCACGATAGTACTCCTTTAAATAAGCATATGCCCTATCCATAGGAGAATAGATAAGTGTCAGATTGCAGGCTCTCCCAAAAGTTGAACCCCAGCGATCAGAGACTCATCCTGTTTCCTGAATGGATCCCTGTCTTTCAAATCTGGGTTTTGTATTTCCCTTAAAGTGCTCCAGAATAATTGATATATATTCAGAAAATTGCAGGGGTCACAGAGATTGAACCCTTTTCTATCAGACACATATCCCTTATCCTGTGGATAGGGAATATGTTTATCTAAAGTTGAGTACCCCTATAACTTTAATTGCACAAACATCAGATAAGTAAGATGCCTAAATCAACATTTCTTAATGAGGGTGCCTCTGCTGTTACAAAACTACAACTCCCAGCATGTTGGGAGTTTTCGTTTTGCAACAGCTGGAAGTTAACTGGATGGGTAACACTGTCCTAAATATAAAGGCATAACTCTCATAACAGGTTGCCTTTAAAGAGAGAAAATTTTGCATTGAAGGTAAAAACTAAAAGAAATTCTAAGACAGCAGTAAGGAAGAAATATCTGAATAATGTAAGAGCTTGTGTGATTTATGGATGGCGTAAATGCATTATAGTCACTTATTACTTCTGTTTGCAAAGTTGCATTGTAATATCTGCAATGCTCATTTGCATGCATCTCTCTGTTCCAAATTTTACGTTGTCATCTGGGCCAAACAACTTTATGGTACTTTTCCATGCGTATTGTACAATCAGCATTACACCGCAGCGGCAGAGCTTGTATCGCTTCATCCCAATGTACAGGTTTTGTTGATTGATCCATTAAAATTTTATGCACCGCTTCATAAACGTCTGCGATTATTGAGAGCTCCGGACATTTCTATCATCTAGAGCCCTGTTTAATTAAGAGGCTTGTTTTTGCCAGAATGGAAGCTGACAAATAGTGGAGAAATGTTAAAACCGCTAGTATATTGCGGTCATTTCAGAATGGTGGTCTTTTTTTTATTTATTTATATATTTTGTTATGAGATTGCTAACCATTCGTTGAGAGATGAGGCTTAAAGTGTCCCTGGTGCTTGGAAAAAAGTGATGCATGACAAAGACATGTTGAAACTTTTAATGATTCAGGGTACCAAAAAAAGTCTTAGAAACATAGAATGTGTCGCCAGAGAGAAATCATTTGGCCCATCTAGTCTTCCCAATATTCTGAATACTATAAATTGTCCTGGTCTTATTTGAAGGATAGCCTTATACCTTTCCCTATCTTATATGAAGGATAGCCTTTTACCTATCTCTATCTTATATGAGGGATAGCCTTATACCTATCCCTATGTTATATGAAGGATAGCCTTATGCCTGTCTCTATCTTATATGAAGGACAGCATTATACTTATCTCTATCTTATATGAAGGATAGCCTTATGCCTATCTCTATCTTATATGAAGGATAGCCTTATACCTATCTCTATCTTATATGAACGCTAGCCTTATACCTATCTCTATCTTATATGAAGGATAGCCTTGTGCCTATCCCATGTATGCTTAAACTCCTTCACTGTATTTGCAGCGCCCACTTCTGCAGGAAGACTATTCCATGCATTCACTACTCTCTCAGTAAAGTAATACTCCCTTATATTCCTTCATAAACCTTTCCCCTCTAACATAAAACTATTTCCTCTTGTGGTAGTTTTTCTTCTCTTTAATATTCTATCCTCCTCTACCGTGGTAATTCCCTTTTATGTATTTAACATTTCTATCATATCCCCTCTGTCTCGTCTTTCTTCCATAAATGTTAAGGTCCTTTAACCTTTACTGGTTTTATTCTGAAACCCATGGACTAGTTTAGTAGGTCTTCTCTGAACTCTCTCCAAGGTATCTATATCCTTCTGGAGATATATTCTCCAGTACTGTGCACAAAACTCCAAGTGAGGTCTCATCAGTACAGCAACATGAGGGCTTCCCTCTCTAGTGCTAAAAGCTCTTCCTATAGACCCAAGCATTCTGCTAGCATTTCCTGCTGCTCTCTGACATTGTCGGCCTACCTATAAGTCTTCTGAAATAATGACCCCTAACTCCCTGGGGTCAGGACTGTATCACAATTTCTATACTCTGTTCCTTGGGGTTTTAGGTCCTAGGTGCATTATCTTGCACGTATTCACATTAGTTGCCGGAGTTCTGACCATTCCTCAAGTTTACCTATTTTTTTCCATTTGGTGTATCCCTCCAGGAATATCAACCCTGTTACAAATTTTTGTGTCATCAGCAAAAAGACTAAAACCTTACCATATAGACCTTCTGCAATATCATTGATAAAGATGTCAAACAAAATGGGTCCCAGTACAGATCCCTGAGGTCTCCACTGATAACAAAACCTTGATCTGAATATACTCCATTGACTACAACCCTCTGTTATCTGTCACTCAGCCACTGCCAAATCCATTCTACTATATGGGAGCCCAAGCTCAATGACTGCAGTTTATTGATAAGTCTTCTATGTGGTACAGTGTCAAAAGCCTTGCTAAAATCTAGATATGTGATGTCTACTGCCTCCCCACCATCAATTATTTTATTCACCCAATCAAATAAATCAATAACATTAGTTTGACATGATCTTACTGGAGTAAACCCATGTTTTGTCTCATCTTGCAATTAATGAGATTTTAGATGCTCCACAATCCTATCCTTTAATATGGTTTCCATTAATTTACCCACTTACACCAATACAAAGCACAAACCTACTTACTGATGAATAAACAATGAATTTTTATTAAGCGCATAGAAAATTGTATTGCAAGACATACTTTGGATCTGAAAACATTTATAAAGATTCAAACCGAACCACCTCCACAACAGGACTGTGGCCCATGGACCGCACCCAAGACACCTGTCCTGTTGATATTTAATTAAATCGTCCTGACCCATGATAAATACAATAACATATATCAAGTGTGAGGTGTAATAGCACCCCTGAAGAAGTTCCCCGTGACAAAAGGAGTGCAGTTTCAGGGGGGCACCCATCCATTTGTTGGACTGTTCTACATATCACGGTCTGGTACTCTATCTGGAGTTGTCTGAAGGGCTTGACATACAATCTTTGTGTCTTAAATAGTTAGATAGGAGTATCTACTGACAATATATGCTACTAATTCAGCATCATTATGTTATTTATTCATTTGTAGACTCCTTTATACCCACACTAGAGAAATTTTATTGTATTTCACTGGGGACCAAGAGGATATTGGGCCTCATTTACTAAGCTGAAACCGACCAGTTTTTGTCTGGTTATTTTGTCTGAGACATGTCTGCGCCAGTGTGAGCCAGTGTGCGCCAGTGTGTGCCTGAAAAATCCGACAAAGGGGCGTGGTCTGTTGCAAAAGGGGGCGTGTCCGGTCAATAGTGAATAGAGAGGAATCCTGCATGTCTGAAACAACTTTTCCCACTAGTAATAACCCGAAACTCTTAGTAAATGAGGCCCATTGTATATCAACAGGACGGTGTAACCCAACATGCAAGTGATCTCTGTATGTCCAGCATCAGAATGATATAGGGGAAGATTTATTAAAACCAGTGTAGAGGAATGGTTGATCAGTTGTCCATAGCAACCAATCAGATTGCTTTTTTTTTTTTTTTTTTTTTGAGACCTTTTCAAAAATGAAAGAAGCAATCTGAATGGTTGCTATGGGCAACTGGTCAACTTTTCCTCTGCACAGGTTTTGATAAATCTCCCCCATTGTTTACGACAATAACCTAACAACATTTCTTTGTCTACATTGAACTTTGAAGCTCAATAGAAGACACTTACTTACTTACTAAGTACTTACTTTCCTGCGAAGTGCCCCTTATCTGTAGAAAGCTATAGTACATTGAAAAGCTGTGCTGATATGTTTATTATTAAATCAAACTTGTTGGTTTTACTTGTTTTATCATTCCTAAAACATAATCTGACCAAAAATAGAGTTTTGTTATTTCTTTTTTTTTTTTTTTTTTCATTTTACGTGTATTCCTCGTTGTATTTTTTTTACTACATTCATCTGAATGACTCTGTGAGAGCAGCGGCCTTCACTCACCACCACCAGCAGGAGGCCCCAGCTTGACCTCAAGTACCATGTACCAGCTGAATTACATTGAGCCAATGAGCTACATGTAAAGAGAGACATCTTTATCACTTGCATCTGTGCCCCCCTTCATTTCTAGTTATTATTTCCCACACACTGAACAAGCTTTGGGATGTGAAATAGACCACTGTGGTTTTGATGGATAGGTGGAGGATTATATCATGTATAAGAAACGGTTAACTGTTTAGAGTCCACTATACCTAGATATTGATTTTTAGCTGTTTGCTGAATTTACTATCCAATCCTGTTTGTCAACAGTTGTTCAAACATCTTACTTTACTGATTTTATAGGAGAATGTTAAATATACTGGTTCAACTATTATAATGTAAGCTTCCGCCGTCTGTAGGTAAGAGGCGCACTAATGAATTTTTTATGCATTCACACCAGTGCGGATATAGAAAATAATGTATGCCATACATCATGCATATATAAATAATAATTATGTACATAAAATCCCTTCTATTAACTATCAAATCAACATAATCTTTAAGAGAAGTGAGGGCGAAGTGTACATATTAAAGCAATTTACTCCTGAAGTAATTTTTCACTCTCCACAAGCAATGATGATTACAGTTGTCGTGAGACATTCCACAGCTTACAGAATGTGGACTAGTGATAGATCAATATGCTTATTCAATGTATTGCACTTAGTTTATATATTTTACACACTGGATAATCATTGACATTGCTGGTTTATGCCAGACTAGTGGACAAATATTTATTTATATTTCTGTTCCTTGTCCCTTTAGAGTTAAATGACAAAAATTAACCTGGTGACAAAAAGGAGAATGAGGTAAAGAGATAGACAAAATGCAACAAATGAATGTAAATGTATCAGAAAATATACAAATTGTAAATAAAGTGGGTGGGATACTGAAAAAGTATTAATAAAATTGCCTGGAATACCAGTATCTCTGCCTCCTTTCCCTCTGATTCCATATGCCTGCTCACCTCACACTCAGATGGGTGAAGGGAGTCTCATGAATACATAGGAGACCCCCCAGTGTGCTATGTATGTAAAGACCATGGACATCTGAGTGATGTATCAACAATGATCACACATTGAAGTATGGACTAGTATGTATAGGCCAATGGACATCTGAGTGATTTGTCCTGAATTTGGCTCAGACAAAGATTAATTTTGGGGAAATTTTATGATCAAATTTGATTGGTTCTGAATTGCTTCCCTCATCATAATTTTGTACCTTCCAACAGAGTACTTTCATGGAAGGCTCCTCCACAGTGTATACATTCTGCTAAATGATTGATCCACCATGTAACCAGTGATTGCTTTAAACAGAGGTTCACACGTTATAATAATAATAATGATAATCTCACTATAATATTGACATCTATCTTCTTGTTCATGGAAGGGGCTGGAAGGTTAACACAAAATTGTCTTCTCCATATGTTGAAATTATATTCAGTGATTTCATAGTTAGATCTTAAAATGATTAAGGATAGATGACATATCTGCTTATACAGTCCTAAAGCTATCCTAAATGTCATGTCAAGAATATTCTTTATTATTCTTCAAGAACATGGAAATGTGCTGACCAAATTTGAAGAGTTACCTTTTAGAACTCTAGAAAAGTTGGTTAGAGCGCATTTATGTCAACCATGTTGTTGACTACCCATTTGTCAACAAATAAGTACAACAAAAAAACATCTGACTGGAATCAGAATTATTTTAATAGGATTTTCCCCTCTGGACAAGTTATTCTCTATCTGCAGGATCCCCACCAATCCCCAAAACAAAGTGTTGTGCTTGTCAATGTTAGGAAGGCCTTTAGAGGATGAACAAAGCAGCGGCCACGCATGTCCGAAAAGCTCTGTTTGCAGAGGCGCAGCTTGTAGACTCTATATCTACGCCCCTGTCTGTACATTGGGGACATCACTATCACTCGATTCTTGTGATCAGCAGGGGTCCCAGCTGTCAGCCCCACAAATTAAACCATAATCTGTGCTTTGAAGTCATTCTGAGTTAGTCTCAACCTCCATCAAGAAGCTACAAAAAGCACACTTCAAGGGCACAAACAGTCTATTAATTTCAACCGGCACTATGTCATGCTTAATTCTCTTTAACAGTGTTGGAGAGAAACTGAAAACTTATGGCCAGGTTACCCTGCAGGGTTCAGCTGAGTTCTGGTATCTCAGCAGTGGGACACTCTTTGCTCCCTGCATGCATGTCAGGAATGGTCCTAGGTTAACATCAGATTCTTAAATGGGTACTCCGCTGCCCCAGCATTCAGAACATTTTGTTCCAAAACAGAGCGGTCAGCAGGGGTTGTGATGTCATGGCCACACCCCTCGTGATGTCACTCCATGCCCTCTCGATGCAAGTCTATGGTAGGGGGTGTGGTGGCTGCCATGCCTCCTCCCATAGACTTGCATTGAGGGGGCGTGACATGAGGTCAAGAGGGGCATGGCTATGATGTCACAATATTTGCCGCCCACACCCAGTGTTCTAAACAGATGACAGGTGATGCACAGAGATTGTTGGGGTCCCAGCTGCGGGACCCCCACAATCAGACATCTTATCCCCTATCCTGTGGATAGGAGATACAATGTTTAAGGGTAGAGTGCCTCTTTAAGAAAAAAAAAAACAGAAAACCCTCACAGTCCTCTGTGCCAGGCATAGTTAGATAGTTAGAAATGACTCGATTAGTGAAGTGATTATCATTATGGCAAGTCCTTGATGTTTGCTATTGAATTGCCTAAACTGTCCTATAAAATACTCAGAATAATGTTCTTATAACAATTGTTCTTTAAATCCCAATGCAGAGTGTAACAAGAGATCTATTTTAGGATATTCTGTACATGAAAATTGTTTTAACTATTCCCCACAATCATTACAATTTTCTTAATTGCCTTGTTCGCATTTACATGGTAGATACATTCCAATGAATAGCTTTCTGTATTCCCTTTAATTAATCTGAGAGCAGCTGTTTTTAGACTAATGTTGATGAGCAGATCCATGATAACACTATACCTGTAGAACAAATGCCAAAAATCCATTTAGGAGCCTTATTATCAAAATGACTAGTTATTAGGGTTATCAATTAATTACACAAGAAATGTGCACCAGACTGTGAGTCTGCTCTTTGCGTGGTTCTAGAATATCTCACATAGACTGTAATCAGTAGTGTCAGTAATTTAAAGAGGTTTTCTTGGATTAATAAATGGGACTGTATTACCGTAAAACATTATAGAAAATATCTTTGTAATACACTCGTCCTACTGATTCCATTGTGTACCTTTTCACCAGCCTCTGGTCAATTTTCACATGTTATGTGACCTTGTGACTGTAGCAGCTCCATCATTTCTTTATGACCTTAATGAAGTACTCCAACAAAAATTAGCGTATCTCCTATGCACAGTATAGGGGATAAGTAGCTGATCATGGGGGTCTGACCGCTGGGCCCCCCCCCCCCATGATATCCAGGACGGGACCCTGGCGCTCTCAGTGAGGAGCATGTATCATCTACCAGAAGACAGCAAATGCTCCATTCATTTATATGGGAGTGCCAATGATGCCTGTGAGCTGTACCCGGGTCTTTTCGGAGCTCCCATTGAAATGAATGGAGCATGTGCCGGCTGCAGTGTGCGCTCCTCACTAAGTGACGGGTCCCGTCTCGGGGATTACAGGGGGCCCCAGCGGTTGGACCCCCCATGATCACCTACATATCCCCTATCCTGGATAGTGGATAGAGGATAAGTTCATTTTTGCCGGAGATTTCCTTTAGTATCTCTCTGGACCAAACATTAGTGAGATAGGCGCTAATTTGCCATTACAGTAAAATGTTATAGTTGCCACATCACAATGTTCATTTAAAACCAAAAAACAACAATGTAGGAACACTGTTAAAAAGCCTAATAATGTATTATTATTTAAAGAAACCTTTAAAAAAAAATGGGTTTAGGTAAATCTGGACCATTGTCTTTATATACCTTACGATAACAACACTAGGACAAAAAAAAAAAGAAGTTAAAAAATATTACCAAGTGGTGTGTAGTGACAAGGTGAGCCACCACCACCCAACGTTTTGGGCTTAATGGCTTTGTCGACGCCCCATAAAAGGCCAGTCATTTCAACTGGCAAAAGATTTAATGAGAATAACCGAACAAGACGAAAATAGAAAGACGAGATGGATCCAGCTCAAATGCAGATAAAAACAATTTTTTTTTAATCCATGGGATACAGGAACAGGACAGTAACGCGTTTCAATCGCGATATGCGCTCTTAGACGACTAAGAGCACATGTCTCGCTTGAAACGTGTTACTGTCCTGTTCCTGTATCCCATGGATTAAAGAAATTTGTTTTTATCTGCATTTGAGCTGGATCCATCTCTTCTTTCTATTTTCGTCATTGTACTGGTGCCGTCCAGCACTTGGATCTGGGCTCTGCTGTCTGGGGCGGGGTGAGCTGGAGCTGCTTGCTTTTGTTTCTCTAACAGAACAAGAGAACCAAACTGAATACATTATTTAGGGTTGTATTTCTTCTATCCAACCAGGGGTGTTTCTCCAAATCTGTTTTTTAAAATAGCCACATGACTAAGGGGATGGTTAATACTATATTAACCATCCCCTTAGTCATGTGACAATTTTTATACAAATAGGGAATCTATATAATATCATTCTAATTTGTGCCATAACTCCTTATAGGTGTCTCCTAGATATATTATATAGGAGTCTCCTGACATATATATCAGGAAGTTTTAAATAACATTTTTACCAAACATGTATTTCAAATATGAATAATTTTCACTAATATTCAATACTGTACTTTCCTAAGGCCAAAAAACCCTGACGCTTGAGGCTGGGGAAGCAGCTGAGTTTCTGGATCAAATAATGTAGGCAGATTATTTTAAATTATGGATTATGACAGAGGTGGCTTTGAAGTATAATATTTTCTTTTTCAGATGTAGCCATTTCTATGACGTGCGTCACTGAAATCTGGCATAAAGGATTCATATACATTTCTTTTGTCCACATCTAAGTGAACTGGGACCATAATAGAGAAACATTTGATCTTATTTTCTACTTGGAAATTATTTTAATTATTTATATTGGAATTGGACATATGGGGGACAATTCAGCTCCACATCTGTACAGGGATATTTACTGCAGACTGGGCGCACATCATTAAACAATTATTGACGGTTGTTATAAAAGTCTTAAGGTGAACGTCAATTAAATAGCTGTCAGCCAAGATGTATATACATTAGATAATCTGCTTGTGCCAAAAAATAAATATCAATAATTGGGTGCAAACAATTCCCTCTAATGTGTATGGGAGGGTTTAAGCTTTAGGACCTGGTGTATGTTTAATATTTCTATGTGTCATCTTTCTCAATTTAGAGAAAATGCTATATAGAGGAAAAAAACTATATGAAGTAGAACTGAGGAGACTGTCCTTGAAGAATAGACTTTATTAAGTAATAAGAGTCGCAACCAATTAGTAACAGTAGTCGTTTTAATAGCATCCATTACAATCTGACTACTTATTTTAACTGTTTATTGATAGGACGAGTTGTAGGTCTTTTACTATATCTACAGTTGCAACACACATTGGCCTTGATTTACTATTGCTAATGCATCAACATTTCGGCATAATTTGTGCCAAAAAAAAATAAAATGTTTTACATGATTTGTGCCACATTAATTATGAAACACTTTTCAGACACTTTTTCCCTAGGGAAAGTAAAGAACAGGAAAGTAGCTTTAGAAAAAGAGGCAATGCTTAAAATGCTATACCATGTGCCAAAAAAGTGCTATAATTCTCGTGCAGTTTAAGCTGACTAATAATTGGTCTATCGACAGTCCATAAATGTGACAGCATAATATGCTACAAGAAAGCGAGTTTATTCTTAGATTTTGTGGGTATTTAAAAATACCGGAGTCTCAAACACCAGTGCATGATATCGCTGGATTTATCCAGAGGCATGCGTCTCTTGATAAATCCAGGTGCGTGGGAGGCAGGGCCGGTGCAAGGATTTCTGAATACACAAGCGAAGCTCCATTTTGGCACCCCTCATGAACAGCCTCAAGTCGACCCCCACCCCCAATTCCTGGCCACCACAACTCCCACGCGCCACCAGCCCATGAAATGCGGAGGAGGCATTAAGCTAATTTTCCCCCATTTCATATCCAATCTCCCATTTTATGTTCATTAAATGAGCATTAAATGTGTGTGTGTGGGGGGGGGGGGGGGTGGCTATATTAAATTATGGGATTGGACATGAAATAGTTCCCCCATAAATACAGTGTCCCAATGTATACCGTGCCCCCATAAATACAGAATAGTGTCCCATTTGCTTTAGGGTCCATAAACTTTAGGCCATGCCTCCTTCTATGGACCAACATATTATATAAAAAAAAGATACAAAACTTGAGAATATCAGTGATGCTGTTTCCTGTTATGCAATTTGATACAAAGTTTTGCTGAAGCTAAAAATGACACAAGCTCAGACCACATCCTGCTGAATTATTAAGTCTAGAGCAATGATATTAATACATAAATACACAAGACTCTCTCCTACCAATTAAGTATCACTGCCAAGGAAGAGCTCACCTCCTTGAAGCAATTCCCCTCAGAATTTAACTTTTAGCCTTTGTCCCCATTAGCTATATAATTATGAGAGATATTTCCACATGCTATACTTGACTTGAATGTTGCATTAGATTCATAATAATTACTGGAAATTACTGTTCTAGGAAATATTCAGTATATTATTAGGGGTTATTGATCATCAGTCCAGACAAAAATAAAATTAAATGCAAATGTTATTTCTTGCCCTTATGCTACATTAAAGGGAACCTGTCATCAACTTCATTCTGCCTGAACCAGGAGTTATCAGGGTGGTCCCTGGTGACTTCTCCCTCCCTCTCTAGCCTGTCTCCCTTTACCCATATAATGAGAGATCTATCAATCAAGGCTAATGGGGCAGGGAGAAGCTGTCAACACCTTTATAACTGCTGGTTCAGGCAGCATGACATTTCTGTTTTACAAAAAAAAATATATAAAAAAAAAATATTTAGTCAGCCACCAATTGGGCAAGTTGTCCCACTTAAAAATATGATAGAGGCCTGTAATTTTCATCATAGGTATACCTCAACTATGAGAGACATAATGAGAAAAAAATCCATTAAATCACATTTTCTGATTTTTAAAGAAATTATTTGCAAACTATGGTGGAAAATAAGTATTTGGTCAACAACAAACAAGCAAGATTTCTGGCTCTCACAGACCTGTAACTGCTCCTTTAAGAGTCTCCTCTGTCCTCCACTCGTTGCCTGTATTAATGGCCCCTGTTTGAACTTGTTATCAGTATAAAAGACACCTGTCCACAACCTCAAACAGTCACACTCCAAACTCCACTATGGACAAAACCAAAGAGCTGTCGAAGAACACCAGAAACAAAATTGTAGACCTGCATCAGGCAGGGAAGACTAAATCTGCAATAAGCGAGCAGCTTGGTGTGAAGAAATCAACTGTGGGAGCAATTATTAGAAAATAGAAGACATTCAAGATCACTGATAATCTCCCTCGATCTGAGGCTCCACATAAGATCTCACCCCGTGGTGTCAAAATGAGCACAATAATGGTGAACAAAAATCACAGAACCACACAGGAAGAACTAGTGAATGACCTGCAGAGAGCTGGGACCAAAATATCAAAGGCTACCATCAGTAACACACTACGCCACCAGGGACTCAAATCATGCAGTGCCCGACATGTCCCCCTGCTTAAGCCAGTGCATGTCTGGGCCCGTCTGAAGTTTGCTAGACAGCATTTGGATGATCCAGAAAAGTATTGGGAGAATGTCATATGGTCAGATGAAACCAAAGTAGAACTTTTTGGTAAAAACTCAACTCGTCGTGTTTGGAGGAGAAAGAACGCTGAGTTGCATCCAAAGATTTGGGGCTGTTGTTCAGCAAAGGGACCAGGACGACTAATCCGTGTAAAGGAAAGAATGAATGGGGCCATGTATCGTGAGATTTTGAGTGAAAACCTCCTTCCATCAGCAAGGGCATTGGAGATGAAACTTGGCTGGGTCTTTCAGCGTGACAATGATCCCAAACACACCGTCCATGCAATGAAGGAGTGGCTTCGTAAGAAGTATTTCAAGGTCCTGGAGTGGCCTAGCCAGTCTCCAGATCTCAACCCCATAGAAAACCTTTGGAGGGAGTTGAAAGTTCGTGTTGCCCAGCGACAATCCCAAAACATCACAGCCCTAGAGGAGATCTGCATGGAGGAATGGACAAAAATATCAGCAACAGTGTGTGAAAACCTTGTGAAGACTTATATAAAACGTCATTGCCAACAAAGGGTATATAACAAAGTATTGATATGAACTTTTGTTATTGACCAAATACTTACCGTATTTATCGGCGTATAACACGCACTTTTTAGGCCAAAATTTTAGCCTAAAGTCTATGTGCGTATTATACGCCGATACACCCCCAGGAAAGGCAGGGGGAGAGAGGCCGTCGCTGCCCGCTTCTCTCCCCCTGCCTGCCCTGGGGTCTAGAGCCCTGCTGCTGGCCTTTCTCTCCCCCTGGCTATCGACGCCACTGCCCGTTCTCTCCCCCTGACTATCGGTGCCGGCGCCCCATTGCCGGCGCCGATAGCCAGGGGGAGAGAAGGGGCAGCGGCACCCATTGCCGGTGCCGCTGCCCCGTTGCCTCCCCCCATCCCTGGTGGCATAATTACCTGTTGCTGGGGTCGGGTCTCCGCTGCTTCAGGCGTGCATCCCCTGCGTCGTTGCTATGCGCTGCACGGCGTGGCGCCGGGATATTTCTTTGATTGTACCACGTATATTTCCACGGGCACTACGAATTGCATGAGTGCCGACCCCTCCCTGTACACAGGTAAAATCCTAGTCCTTATTAGAGAACTTAAAATCCAAGTGAAACATAGTGGATATAAAAGTATACAAACAAAGCACACCAACACGTTTTGACTTGTTAACAAATCTTTTTAACATGGCAATCATGGCATTATTTGTGTCAAAACATTACATGACTTGTCTTACATCTCTTGAATTATGAAAATGTGCAGTATATACCTGTAAAATAATGCCAATTGTTAATATATACATTTTTTTGTTCAGTATTTTAACATATGTATGGTTTGTATATGCCAGCTTGTTTTAAATGCATCCTGATCTCCAATGCACTGTACTAGGCATACACCTCTTTGGGCATGTACCTTGAGCTGTAACATAACAGGAAACTAAAGGTATACAATGTAATGTTTTGTCACAAACTAGTGCCATGAATACGACTTGTTAACAAGTCGAAACACATTGGTGCGTTTCGTTTGTATGCTTTCATACCCACTGTCACACTTGGATTTTAATGAAGTTCTCCAATAAAGACTAGGATATTACCTGTTACTGGGAGTCGGAAGTCATTGTTTTTCCTGCGGATTACCTCACCTGGGGATTCGGCCTCCCCCGAGCTTCTACATGAGAGGTTGTGCTGCTGCTATCCGGAGACTGGGACATAAGTCGATGAGCTGATCTGCTTTACTACATTTGTTTTTGCCATCATGACTTTACAGTCTACCACAGCTCAAAGGGAAAGAGAGCTGAAATATTAAGCTCTCTACACCCTATACACCGGAGGCCGGACCAGAAGGAGGACCCCTGGTGACAAACTTTTAGGGGTAAATTTAATACATTAAGTTACAAAATTTTATTAGGACATATATTCGAAAGGTAATTCAAATAGTCCAATCTATAGCATATTATTATTTTTATTTTTTGCAAATAACAGGTACCATTTAAACAAAATAAGACAATTCTTTTTCGTTGTTCCCATTCCTCTTCTCCACACATGCATTGATTATTGTCTGTTTGCTGCCTGAGAATAATGGTTTCCCTCCTTTCCCAACTGGAGAAAGTAAAACAATTTATTGAAATGGAAAGTTGACACTCACTACAGTCAAAACATTGTCAACAGATGCGTCCACCCTTACCTTGGTATCACAACATGCTGCATATCACATCACAACCTCTAGGTATTCATGATATGATGTCATGATGTCACACATAGCCTAGCCCTCTCTTGACAGAGTAGAACTAAATCATCTTTTCTTTTAAACTAGTAAGGAACAGAGAGATAAACCAAACAGGAGAGCCTAACCTATCTATAGATGACTAGATGTTAGAATATTGGATAGACTAAAAGCTTGACTGTGATGACAGACATCCTACAGCACCATCATTTCTTTCACAACTACATAATAAAATAATATGCTTAATGTACTCCATATCCATGATTGACACAAAGGAGCCAGAAGAAAAAATCAGGTATATTTGGGCCTTTGGCAGCATTAGTTATGTATATATAACACACATACAGTATTTATCAAGAGACCTCACCGTGGTTGAAGAAAGTTAATAGCAGCAAGCGTTACAATATAACCACTTAATTTTCAATTATTGCAGCTGACAATCACATTTTAAATGAGTTCCTTTTAACTAAGCCAATTATAAGGGAAATCATATACTAAAATGAAATGTTGTTCAATATCTCTGACAAGTAGGTGAAGCAGCCCTGAATTATAATGACTTATTGCGTATAACATTACTGCGATTTCGCTGACAAGGTACATATTTTGTTTTTTTCTAAGTGGTCTACTTTTCACTTATATCTTTTGTTTAAGGACTACTCCACAGACAATAAGTTTTTATTATTTATTTATTGTACTGATATAACATTGCATAAAAAAAAAAAAAATCTCCATCTAAATACAATCCATAATTCAGTTAATCCATTTACTTAAATGCTACTTATTTATCCATTTTTGTGTTAACGTTATTCACACATCGTAAAATGAATAGCAAAATATGTCCATTAAATAGGAATAAAAATGTAATAAAAGTCTATGGAAAAGTGTCTGTCAGTACACATACTGCTCAAAAAATCTTCTGTAATATCTATATTTGCATTAGGGACATTTTTTGACAGTGCTTTTTGTTTTCTTTGTTTGTGAATGGCTTATACCCTAGTATTCAGTAAGGGCAATACTTTAAAGGCAACAATTGTAACAATTGTGATCATTGGGGGTTCCCCTGCTGAGACCCTGACTGATCTGTAGAACACAGAGACACAAGTGCTTACCTGAGCACAAGGGGGAGATTTATCAAGGCACATGTAGAGGAAGAGTGGTGCAGTTGCCCATAGCAACCAATAAGATTGCTTCTTTTATTTTTAAAAAGGCCTGCGAAAAAATGAAAGAAGCAACTGTCCCAGTCTATCTTTACATGGGTTTTAATAAATCTCCCCCTATGTCCCATTATTTCTGCTCGGCTTTACTCACTTCTCCTCAGAAAGCCGAGGGTGCAGTGTACAAACGTAGAGAAAATCTATGATCCTTTCACTTCCACCATGCTCCAGGTACTCTGCTTGTGCCAAGCACAACAAAGGGACACAGCTCTCAAGGAGGTGCTTGAGTACCCTCATTCTAGTAATCAATGGGGGTCTCAGCAGCCGGCGCCCCATTGTTCTCTATGACATGTTAGATGTTACAGTATGTGAATGTTTAGGTTCATTCCAATACAGGCAATATAAATATACTATAAATAAATACTACTACTACTACTACTACTACTACTACTACTACCACTACTACTATGATGAAGACCACTACTGCTGCTAATACTATCACCAATAATAATAATAATAATGGCCATTGTTATTATTTAATATATTATGGTTACAACATTTTTTACAATTTAAGGATTATATATATATATATATATATATATATATATATATATATATAATCATTACTGCATATCTATTTGAAGGCATGAAGGCATGTTATAGAATTCACATTTTATGAATTTGATGGCAATGAAGAAGGATCTGGACATATTTGGGTTTGCATAAAGTGGAGCAGCCAGTAATTAGGTCATGATAGCTTGCCTTTTACTTCAGGATGAGTGCATTCTACAATCCTTTAGCACATATATATTCTCCTAATATTTGCACTGACAAGAAAAAAATATGCATTATTAATGTTTTGTTATCAGATTTAATGTAGCAGATTATGAAAATGAAATTTCTTATGTACAATAAAGTATACTTTCTCTGCAATGAGAATAACCAGAGCTGTTACTTTTTGCTGCAAATGAACATTGTAAATGTTGCAACCCAAAATACTATACCTCATTTTCTGCTGGTCATTCTATTGATCAAGTTTGAACACTTACCAGACCATGTACCGCACATATGTTTAATAAATGTCATCCACAGTGAGCATCTCTGCAGATAGAGTGCTGCTGAATTGTGGATAAATTACCCCATTTTCTTTTTATGTCTCTAAAGACATTTTTTTTCCTCTCTTACCATCAGTAAATTGGCCAACCTATCTTGAGAAGCACTTCATACACAGCAGGCACATGACACATATCTTTTTTTTTTTTACTGTCTATTTGGTGACTATTAATATTTAAAGGGGGTTATCCATAATTTTTTAAGAAATGTGCTTAAGCTGTCTAATAAAGTAAAAAAAAAAAAAAGTCCATACTTACCTGCTCCCTGAGAGCCTCCGTTATTGTGACACCAGTGGCATTTGTCTTTAGCTCCGGTATGTGTAGCGAGGTAGAGACCAGGCAACACTACAACAGAGGCTGAAGGGAGCAAGGGAGGTCAGTAGAGGATGTTTTATTTTATTAGACAGTCTTGGCATGTTTCTTAAAAAGAAAAATGCTGAATAACCCCTTGAATTAATTATATAACTCAGTAGGTATAACCCTTGAGAGAAGTGTATGTTAGAAATTTACCTATGGTTGTTTTTTTAAAAGGGGTACTCCCCTGGAAATATATATATATATATATATATATATATATATATATATATATATATTATAATCTGGTGCCAGAAAGTTAAACAGATTTATAAATGACTTCTCTTTAAAAATCTTAATCCTTCCTGTACTTAGCAGCTGCTATGTACTACACAGGAATTCAGACAGAATTTCCTTTCTGTCTGACCACAGTGCTCTCTGCTGACTTTAGGAACTGTCCAGTTCTGGATAGTTCCTGGCATGGACAGAGGTGTCAGCAGAGAGCACTCTGGTCAAACAGAAAAGCAATTCAAAAAGAAAAGAACTTCCTGTAGAGTATACAGAAGCTGATAAGTACTGGAAGGGTTAAGATTTTTAAATAGAAGTAATTTACATGTCTGTTTAACTTTCTGGCACCAGTTGATTTAAAAAAAAATTTTCATTGGAATACCACTTTAATGATTAATGCAAAATATTTTTAATTCTATGTGTGCAAACATTTTAATGTATGGCTTGCCAGTTTTTTCACCTGTTCAGGACACAGAGCATACAGGTATGCCCTGGCGTCCTGGTACTTAAGGACCCAGGGCATACCTGTACGCCCTGGCCTCGTTAATGGGTTTTAAACCATTCTCACGAGCGGAGAATGGGTTAAACCCGGTGGGTCCCAGTTGCTACAGGCAGCCAGGACCCATGGCTAATTCTGGGCCTGACGATCGGGCCGATGCCCTGCATTAACCCCTATGGCAGAGCATTGATCAGTATATGCAATCAGAAGATTGAATGGGTAGCCCCCTATGGAGGCAAAAAAAGATAAAAATAAAGTGTAAAAAAGAAAAAAGTTAATAAAAGTGAATGAAGTCACTTCATATCCCATAAAAAAAACTAATAAAAAAATGATCAAAAAGTTCCATCAAAACAAAAATGGCACCAATAAAAAAATGAGAACATAAATTATCCCTCAATTATCCCTCATATAGCCTAGTATGCGGGAAAATAAAAAAAAGTTATAGGGGGTCAGAAGATGACAATTTTAAACATACTAATTTTGGTTCATGTAGTTATCATTTTTTTTAAAGTAGTGAAATAAAATAAAACCTACATAAATTGGGTATCCCTGTGACCGCATGGACATACAGAATAAAGATACAGTGTAATTTTTACATAAATTTGCACTGAGTAGAAATGGAAGCCCTAAAATTTACAAAATTGCGTTTTTTTTTTTTTTTCTTCAATTTCACCCCACAAAATGCAAGCCCTTATATGGGTCTGTAGGTGCAAAATTGAAAGCATTATGATTTTTAGAAAGGGAGGAGGAAAAAAACGAAAGTGCAAAAACGAAAATTGGCCTGGTCCTTAAGGTCAAAATGGACTTGGTACTTAAGGGTTAAAATTTCAACAAAATATATCTGTGTATGTTTTCTGAACATGGCTTTACTCCTTTCAAAATCTGACATAGAAGGGCATGATCAGCAGGAGGCAATCCTCATGAAAGGATGTACAGAATATATATCTTATCACAACATTTGACAACTTGAAATGTTTTCTGCAAAAACAATCACTTAGTTTTCACATATGATGTAATAATAAATCTCATGACAGAGGGCCACCAAATCTTCTTGTTGTGAAAAGTTTATATTCTTAAACCATACATCTCAGGTTATGCTCAGTTTAGAAAAAAGTGGGAAAAAAATTATAAAAAGTACCCATACTTTATTGAGGACGTTTCGTTGTTTGATGCTTTTTCTGGTTTTACAAGCCTATGGCTTCTTGGCCAGCCCTCTTACTGATGTTTTGCTGCCATACCATGCCCTGGTATTTACTATTGGGAATGTTTGTTATGTCCCAACCTGTTTTTCTTTCATCTGATTATTGCATATCTTGTATTTTATTATTGAAAATTTTAATAAATACTTACTGTGAAAAAGTACCCATGCTTGGAACCTTCATATCCATACCAACCCAAACTATAAAAAGATCAAAGTATTTTACTCATATCATACGCCTATTCTTATAGCACAAAAACAACTGATTTGCTGTTTAAGTTAATCCAGCCACCTGAAAATGTTAGAACCTGCTCAAAAAGTTGCATAGATGTAGCAAAGTTTATCTTAAGAAAATAATCTTACACAGCAATGTGTTGTGTTAAGATATTCTACTGCACCGGTTACCACGAAAAATGTGGCTTTCGTAAGATGGAGCTGAAAAAAATGCCATGCCATAAAGGATAAAACTGGTTGTGTGGATATGTGGTTATACAATGTGATAGTTCATCAATATTAAAAGAGGAACATTTATAAATAATAGAAATACACTTATAATGCAATGTATAAGATGCCAGAAGCCCATTGACCACACTTTGTCATTGCTTCATTTCGTGCCAGATTTATTAGGAATCGCAGCACAGTATCTGATTGTGTAATGTTAGATGAAACAACATGGCTTTAATTGCTACTTAATGACTTTTACACATGTTATACAGTCAGCACAGATGCCAGAAAAAATGGTGCTTCCTGGGCATAAGGAACGCTAGACTTATCCATCTGTATCCTTTTTACGATGTTGCAATTGTCATCTCTAGTCTTTCATTGTACTCCAGGGAAAATATTGTAAATTTAAAATATTGAATCTGTTTTATAATATATATATATATATATATATATATATATATATATACATATATATATATATATATATATAACATGTGTGTGTGTTTCTGAACTGTATTGCTTATCCCTTTGGTAATGAAGCAGTTAAACCTGAGATTGCATTTTGAGACAATAACCTGATCCGGTCATTGCTCCGACTGCCAAGAAAAAAGTGAGAAAATAATTGATAGCTACTGTACACTGCCTCTTTCAGGCTAATTTGAATGCAGCAGTTGTATTTAACAATGTCATGCACTCAATGCATTTGTGAGCTATGTTTAGCCTGGCATGTAGAACATCATTCAACTCAGTCACTTTTCATTGCCCTCATTCATGCCAGAATTAGTAAAATGCTGGTATTTTGTATGTTAAATAGGAACATATAGATAGTAGATGGTATCTGTGCTATGTTGTAAAACATCTGAACACTTTACATTATAAATAACCTTTCACTTTTAAATTATACCTGCCTGAAAGTCAATGGGTTCTTTCAAAGGAAAGCATGGGCAGGCAATGAATGTCTGTGTGCCTGTTAAGGCGTAAGACTGAGAGACAGGTAGAAGATGGGGATATGTCAGTCTGGAAAATGAGGATGGGATTATGTTACTAAACCAATGGTGACAACTTTTCATTGGTCCGCTTCTTTATTAACAGGAACCTATGATCAGTTTCATGCTGCCCAAATCCCAGGTAGCATGAAAAAGGGACAGTGTCATTTACTGCAGTCATTTTCTATTTCTATCTATAGTAAATGTGTTTCAGAGAAATAATAGGTTAAAAAGGACCTGTAGTCACTCTGAGGAAAAATAAATGTGTCAGTAATCTGTATATAACTTTGGGAGGCTGACTATGCACCCGTTTACAGCATTCCTGTTTTTCAGAGTGGCCACAGGCACTTTTAGGAGGACCCATCAGCTGTTTTGAGAAGTTTTGAGCAATTAAAACTGCTGATCGATATCTAAACTGGTGAGAAGACCATAGATATATTTTTTTGAAGGACCTAGCCACTGATGGAGGTGCCAAGGTGGTGGGGTCTTCCTTTTAGGTGTCCAGAGCTTTCAATATTGTAAATTTTCCCAGACCCTTAGCTATGACATAGTGCGGTCTCCTGATTGATGCTAGAGTTATCAGTCATACCCGAAAGGTGGGAGCAGGAACACTCTCTATACAGAGAGCTTTGGGCACCTAAATTTGGGGAATTACCCCCCCCCCCCCCCCTGGACACTTATGTCAGTGGCATTGGCAGGGATCTTTCACAATATTTATCTCATAAATGCAAGCTGCATGAAAGAGACTTGTAGTATGAATGGACTCCCTCCCCAACCTCTCTATGGGGCGGACAGGTTTTGCCTAAGCTGTCCCATCCAGTTAATCCCTGCCCCATCAGGCCTGGTAGGTCTCTCTCTTTATGGATGAAAATGCTTAACCCTTACTGAACCTACAAATTGTCCATCTGATCCGAAGTGCAACAAAAGACAATCCTATATTGGTGGTTATCATGCAGATGGTTCTTGCACCTGCCTACTTGAAGAGGTGGTGAGAAGGGGGAATTTACACTTATCTATAGGCTTTCTTAAATGTATATCAGAATATACAATAAACTATAGAAAACCAGGCACTATATGTTTAATAATACCCACCAGAAGTAAACTGTAATGTGTGGAGGGACCTGGTAGCCATCAATTCTGATGCAGTGTAAGAGATTAAATGCATTCCACTATTCATATAGAAATCTATGGATTGAACATGTTAAGTACAGATGATCTAGGTCCTTCAGAGCAAGGGACACTTCTAAGTCCCTTAAAATTTTTGGCTACTGGGAGAGGATTGCGTATTGGAACGTGGCCTCTATTAACTCAAAGTTCTTAAGTAGGACATTCCAAAATTTACTTTTTAGACTAAACTACATATAAAGTTTTTTCCCTGGTGTTGCTTTGTTACCTAACCTTAACAGGGTTGTAGCTATATAGATAGATATACAAAACTTATCAATGTATAACGTGGACATCAGCAGAATGATCACAAGGCTGGCTGCCAAGTTCAAAATAGCAGATTTTCAGGGTGTTCTGAAACCAAACCCATGGGGGCAGAGGCGTAACTTGTAGCTTCTGGGCTCCGATGCAAAATCTGCAATAGGGCCCTATGTGCCAAATATAATACTGGTCTCTTATGGGCCAGATGTGCTTTGGGGCACCTTAGACAGCAGGGCCCCGATGTGCCTGCTATCTCGGCACTCTCTATATCTATGCCCATGCATGGGGGTTTTCAATCACTGGACCCTCTTTGGTTTTAAAAGGTACTGTCTTTATGAGTGATCCCCTTTATCTATAGGATCAAAGAAAAAGGAATGCATGACAAATTAAAATGCTCAAATCTCATCCCAGTTTTACTTAGTGAACACAAATGAAAGAAATAATGCTACCGTATTGAATATGTCAAGGCTCAAATGTATTGTGGATACTTGGAAGCACATATTGTCTTTGTATGCTAGAGAATGACTCAATATTATTTTATAGTACTGTAAAACATAATATGCATAAAAAAAACTAATACAACTTAAATGAATAAATAAAAAAAAAAAACATTTTAACAATAGCTTCTATACATTGTGAAGCTAGTCTGAAAGGATCTTCAAGATTAATGCAGGACTTTTACCAGCTAGAATGCAGTCTCAACAGTTATGGAGATTAAGTGACTGCCATGCTGAAAATTAAACAGGAATGTGAACAGCAGATAAAGTGAAAACTAGCAAAGATTAGCTGGAGCCTAAGGCTGTATTGACTAGATGTTGGTTGCCATAAAAAAAAAGCATTTTGAAAAACAGGAAGTAGTATTTCCAAAAGCTCATAGAGCATTGCCAGAACCCAGGCATGCAAACTGTGAATGCTTAAAGCGGACACGACTGCAGGACTGCCAAACGGAGTTAAATCCTTTGACTGATTGGACACTTGTAGAATAAAACCAATCTGTCTTGGCAACCAAGCTGGAACTGGCCATTCTGTGAGATAAAAATACTTCATGACAACTTCTTAGAATTGAAGGCAGTGAATCAACATAACCTTATATTGTACAGTGCCCTGGAAAGTTAATGCTATTTAATAGTAATTATAATGAGACTGGCAAGCTGTATCAATGTTAAAGAACTACTGTATATAAACTAATGAAGAGTATTACATCTAGTATGTCAAAGCTTGTTGGGTGAATTATTTTCATAAGCAATGTCAAAACATGCAGGAAATGCTTATAGTGTGTTATGTTAGTGGGGTGCAGGGAGCAGGGGCTGCTCAAATTACTCTGGCATTCTGACAGTCACTTTCCCTTCTATGCGGTGTACTCTGGAAATGATAAAGTAAATATTTCAAAACCTAGTGAATGCTTATAGATGTGCCCACCCTTGCCTATCCTTCAATTTAGTTAAGGATTCCAATTTCTCAAGATATAAATTCAACTAACTTATCAAAATAATTGTGCTTAAAATGGGAAGGGCATAAAGGGACAACAAAACTAATTTGTATGTTGCTTATTTGCTTCTATAGGGTAAAGTATATGCTTAAAAAAATGCCACTGTACAAACAGTCTAGATAGCAGATCAGTATCCTGTGTTTGGTATACTTTATTACTGTTACATATTACATAGACTCCGACATTCCACAAATACTACCAAAAGCTATATCAGTGGCACACAGAGAAGCTTTGCTGTGCCACTATACCCTTCCCATGTTTAAATACAATAATTCTGATAAGTAACTTAGTGTATTACAACACTTTCAATAGGCTGTAACACACATCATAACCACTGGGTGGCCAGATACTGGCACATATAGCATATGTGTAGCAAAAATAGAAAAAGAGCCGGCACTGTAGTGTAGTCTAGCGGTCCCGTGAAAGCTGAAACTGAGCTGATATGGATGGACGGGTGGTGCGGCAATAATGTCAGGGGTGCGCTTATATGGAACAAACAGAGGTACTTTATGCAAAAAGGAAAAAGTACATATTACGCACTCACGCGGTTTCATGCCAAAGAATGGGGATCTTTATTCCAAGATTAACATGGAAAACAGAAGACCAGGTCGGGAAGAGGAAGGAGATGGAGCTCGGCCGAGCTTGTGGAACGACGATCCCATTTTGCGGGTTCTCCGTTTGGTCACGTCCACTTGGTGATGCTCACGGTGCTGGTTAACCAAAACGGGACCGTCGTTCCACGAGCTCTGCCGAGCTCCATCTCCTTCCTCTTCCCGACCTGTTCTTTTGTTTTCCATGTTAATCTTGGAATAAAGATCCCCATTCTTTGGCATGAAACCGGGTGAGTGCGTAATATGTACTTTTTTCTTTTAACATATAGAATATACATCTCCCAACAGAGTATCACAAAATCCTGTTCTTTTGAAAGGTAATCTTGTGTCACATATGTTGAAATATACCGAGCCCCTTAAAAAGATAAGAAAGGACACATCTGTATAGGCAAAACAATTTGCAAAATGTGATATTTTATTGAACAAGTATCCATGCTATCATTAAATCTTTGATATGCTTCATTTAGAATACAACTCTCACCTTTGAGTTGTGCATCAAATGATCACAACACTATGGGCCTCATTTACTAAGAGTGCTGGGTTTTTACCAGTGTGAAATGTTGTTTTAGACTTGAAGGATTCCTCTTTATTTAGTATGAGGATTCCGATTTACAAGCCGAGAACATTTTCTGACCAGATTTTTGTAGGTGGAAATTTTCAGCCATTTATTCACAGTATTTTCTGTGTATTCAATAGTAAATGGGTTGGGTTTTGAAACCACACCCCCTTTTGACTGGCCATGCCCCATTTGTGACAGACCATGCCCCTTTTTAGGCTTTTCACAATGCATTGTTGGTTTAGTCGGATTTTCCTGGTACACACTGTCTCAGACACTATGCGCCAAAATAACTTGGAAAAACCTGACAAAAACCAGTTGGTGTTAGCTTATTAAATGGGGGCCTATTTCTTTTAGGGTCCTTTAATATAGATATTTACCAGTAAAAGTCATTGTTAGTCTTTTTTCTTTCTGGGTTATGTCAGTAAATTTTTAACATGTATAAGTTAAAGATAAAAAAAAAAAAAAAAAAAAAAGAAAGACTGAAGTAATTGTTAATTGGTAACTAAAATATAGTTTGTTTTTCATTTCTACCTATTCTGTACAGTTGACTCTGAAGTACTGAGACTTAGCATTCTTTAATTACCATATGCAGCAAATGAATTGCCTTAAAGCAATGTTCCCCAACCAGAGTACTCCGAACCTTCTAATAGACCAGGTTTTTAGCATGAGTTCAATTTGCATGTAATCACGTATGTAATCACTCCTAATTGCTTTTAAATTGAGATAATTTGCAGATAGTTTAGTTGTCCTGAAAACCTAGCCTGTTGGGGAATACTGGAGTTGGAAACATCACCCTATATTAAAAAGAACTGCTTTGGATTTTGTGATAAGAAACTCAGCCTGTGGGTATGTGATCCAACATAGCTAGCTAATTTTTTTGGTACAGTACTTAATGTTTCTTACACAGCAGAGAGCTTGAAGACTTTATTACTCTATGTTCAAATTAACTGCTATCCTATGAAAGGGTTACTCTACTACCCAGCGTCCAGAACATTAAGTTCCGAATGTTGTGTGCGGGCTTCAGTGTTCACGCCCACCCCATCATGTGACATCATGCCCTGTCATGTGACATCAATTCCCGCCCCCTCAATGCAAGTCTATGGGAGGGGGTGTGACGGCCGTCGCACCCACTTCCCATGGACTTTCATTGAGGGGGCAGGCCGTGAGGTCACGAGGGGGCGAGCATGAACACAGAAGCCCACACAGCATTTGGAACTCAAAGTTCCAGATGCTGGGGAGCAGAGTAACCTTTTAACTGGTATTTAACAAGGAAGGGTATTTGTCTTAAAGGGGTACTCCGGCCCTGAGACATCTTATACCCTATCCAAAGGATAGGGGATAAGATGTCTCACAGTGGGGATCCCGCCGCTGGGGACCCCCAAAATCTTGTATTCGCCACCCACCTGTTTGAGCGGCACGCCCCCTCCCATAGATTTGCATAGTGGGGGCGGGGGGTGATGTCACATGGGGCGGAGTCATGACATCATGATTCTCCGGCCCCCTGGTCGCCACCCGGCTGTTTGTGAGCTGCCACCGTGGCATGCAGCTCAAACAGGTGGGTGGCGAATACAAGATTGCGGGCGTCCCCAGCGGCGGGGTAAGATGTCTCAGGGCCTGAGAACCCCTTTAAGTAATAATTTTTAGTCAAAGCTATGTCTTTATTTTTTGGTAGGACTATCTTGGAGTAGGTTCACACGTCTGGCAATCAGACTATGTTTCCCTCTGGCATGGATGTTTCAGATCATAGTAAGTATTTTTTTTTTCTGTAACCAAGTATTAGTTGTTAGTAATGAGTGGCAGGGGCCATATTCAAATTTGTGATATTTTGCGAATATATGGACGACTATTCATCCTATGTTCACAAAATTGGCATATTCGCTATGTTTGTTCCCTTTTTTTCATGAGAAAATTCGTAATGACATTTGCATAGTGTGCATACTTATTATATCTTTCACCTAAAAGAAGGGAGGGATCAGTGTCCTCTGGAAGTGCCGATATTCACAAATATTAGCATATTCGCATTTATGAAATATTCTAGCTCCACACCAACTTACACACAGTAAATAATACTGGAGCCTTCTTTGGACCACAAGCTGGAAGCAGGGAGGGATGATCACTTTTTTATTTTTTACACAGTACACATCATTGTGAAGAAAAAAAACAAAACAAATATTCATCATTTACAAATATATATCGCTATATTGGAAATATTTGCGGTAAAAATTAGCATTTTGAATATTCACGCTCAACACTATTATTTGGTGAAGGTCTGGAGTGGTATATGTCCCGAATATTTATCCAGAATATTTAGATACAAATTAAGGTTAGAATTCCACTTTTTCTTTTTTTTTTTTTTTTGGGGGGGGGGGGGGGGGGGGGGGACGCCAATAAAAACGCCCATTCTGCCACATGGCGTTTTTTTTTTGTGAAAAAATGCTGCGGACAGATGTTAGCTGCAAGTCAATAGGGAACTGCAAAATGCCATATCCACTTGGTGTTTTTCAGTTTGTCGTTTTTTTTTCCAGCTATTTTTGGCTCCTTGGCAGTTTTTCAAAAACCACCTCTTGTTCAGACTTTGGCATTTTTAAAGGGGTACTCCCGTGGAAAACTTTTTATTTTTTAAATCAACTGGTGCCAGAAAGTTAAACAGATTTGTAAATTATTTCTGTTAAAAAATCTTAAAATCTTAATCCTTTCAGTACTTTTTAGGGGCTATATACTACAGAGGAAATGCTTTACCTTTTAGATTTCTCTGATGTCATCATGACCACAGTGCTCTCTGCTGACCTCTGCTGTCCATTTTAGGAACAGTCCAGAGCAGGAGAAAATCCCCATAGCAAACATATGCTGCACAGGACAGTTCCTAAAATGGACAGCAGAGGTCAGCAGAGAGCACTGTGGTCATGACATCAGAAACATCTAAAAAGTAAAGCATTTCCTCTGTAGCATATAGCCCCTAAAAAGTACTGGAAGGATTAAGATTTTTTAATAGAAGTAAATTACAAATTTGTTTAACTTTCTGGCTCCAGTTGATTTAAAAAAAAAGTTTTCCACAGGAGTACCCCTTTAAGGAAAATCTTGGTGTTTTCCCTCCATGGAAAAAAAAAACACCAAGAAAATGCCATGTGGGTTCTAACTTTGGCTTTTTTGCAGGTGTTTTTTTGTTCTTTTTTGGACTTTATCGATCCAAAAAATGTATGGAGATTCCTTTTTTAATAAAATTTCATAGGGTACCATTAACCCCTTAAGGACTCAGGGTTTTTCCGTTTTTGCACTTTCGTTTTTTCCTCCTTACCTTTTAAAAATCATAACCATTTCAATTTTCCACCTAAAAATCCATATTATGGCTTATTTTTTTGTGTCGCCAATTCTAATTTGCAGTGACATTGGTCATTTTACCCAAAAATGCACGGAAAAAAAAATCATTGTGTGACAAAATCGAAGAAAAAATGCCATTTTTGTAACTTTTGGGGGCTTCTGTTTCTACGCAGTGCATATTTCGGTAAAAATTACACCTTATCATTATTCTGTATGTCCATACGGTTAAAATGATACCCTACTTATATAGGTTTGATTTTGTTGTACTTCTGGAAAAAATAATAACTACATGCAGGAAAATTTATACGTTTAAAAATGTCATCTTCTGACCCCTATAACTTTTTTTTTTTTCCATGTACAGGGCGGTATGAGGACTCATTCTTTGCGCCGTGATCTGAAGTTTATATCGGTATGATTTTTGTTTTGATCGGACTTTTTGATCACTTTTTATTCATTTTTTAATGGTATAAAAAGTGACAAAAAATTGGCTTTTTTTGATTTTGGAATTTTTTTGCGCGTACACCATTGACCATACGGTTTAATTAATGATAGATTTTTATAGTTCGGACATTTACGCACGCGGCGATACCACATATGTTTATTTTTTTTTTTTTTACACTGTTTTATTTTTTTTTATGGGAAAAGGGGGGTGGTTCAAACTTTTATTAGGGAAGGGGTTAAATGACCTTTATTAACACTTTTTTTTTACATTTTTTTTGCAGTGTTATAGATCCCATAGGGACCTATAAAACTGCACACACTGATCTTTTACACAGATCACAGTGTTATCGCCGATCGGACACCGAGCAGGTGTCCTATCAGCTGTTTGGGACGCCGCGATTTGATCGGGGCGGTCCCCGAACAGCCCGACTGAGCAGCCGGGTCACTTTCACTTTCACTTTAGAAGCGGCGTTCAGCTTTTACCGCCGCTTCTAAAGGGTTAATACCACACATCGCCACAATCGGCGATGTGTAGTATTAGCCGCGGGTCCCGGCCGTTGATGAGCGCCGGGGCCGACGCGATATGATGCGGGATCGCGGCGCGATCCCGCTTCATATCGCGGGAGCCGGCGCAGGACGTAAATATACGTCCTGCGTCGTTAAGGGGTTAAAAAAAGAATAATAAAAAAGATACAGTAGTGATGGAAAAAAATTCTATTTAGCAAAATGTATCTTTTTGTATAACAAAATTTTGATAAATTTTTAAACAGGGATCAATTTATGTGTGCGGGCAGGGCACTAAAAATGTTAGCAGAAAATACAGTGGTCCCTCAACATATGATGGTAATTCGTTCCAAATGAGCCATCGTTTGTCGAATCCATGTTGAGGGATTCATGCAATGTAAAGTATAGGAAGCTGTACTCACCTGTCCCCGCCGCTCGAGATGGTGTCCCCGCCGCTCCCGATGGTGATCCCGGGCCTCCGCTGGGCTCTCCTGGTCTTCTCCAGTCCTCCGCTGTCTTCTCCGGTCCTCTTCTGTCTTCTCCGGTCCTCTTCTGTCTTCCGCAAGGCCTTGCTGGGCCTGCGTAGCGACGTCATTACGCCGCTGCGTACGCCATTCCTATTGGATGGCGTGCGCAGCAGCGTATTGACATTATCAGAGAGGGCCGAGAAGACACCGGAAGACCAGCGCTGGACCCGGAGGGCACCCCGGAGCATCGTGGAGGGGTAAGTAATACTTACCGCACCAGACGGGGAACATTAAGCTGCTATCCGGCAGCAGCTTAAGCATTTGCCGCTGCCGGATAGCACTTAATGCGATGGCCCCGACATAAAAAAGCATGGTATGTCGATGCTGACATCAACATGCGATGGCCTCTGAGAGGCCATCGTATGTCGGTTTCATTATATGTCGGGGCCATCGTAGGTCGGGGGGTCACTGTAATAAAAATGTAGTGTGTGTGTTTTTTTCACTTTTTTCTTCTTTTAAATTTTTTAGGTAGTATTACTACTCCCAGCATGAAACACACTGTTCCATGATTTGAGTAGTAGTACCTGTACTAAATGACAGATCACCCCGGGTCCTTTGCAATCCTTCTGTATTATGCACTGCCAGGGGTTTTTCCGTTTTTGCACTTTCATTTTTTCCTCCTTACATTTAAAAAATAATAACTCTTTCAATTTTGCACCTAAAAATCCATATGATGGCTTATTTTTTGCAACACCAATTCTACTTTGTAATGACATCAGTCATTTTACCCAAAAATGGACAAAGAAATGGAAAAAAAACATTGTGCGACAAAATTGAAGAAAAAACAAAATTTTGTACATTTTGGGGGCTTCTGTTTCTACGCAGTAAATTTTTCGGTAAAAATGACACCTTATGTTTATTTCGTAGGTCCATACTATGAAAATGATACCCTACTTATATAGGTTTGATTTTGTCGTACTTCTGGAAAAAATCATAACTACATGCAGGAAAATTTATATGTTTAAAATTGTCATCTTCTGACCCCTATAACATTTTTCTTTTTTTGTGTATTGGGCGGTATGAGGGCTAAATTTTTGTGCCGTGATCTGAAGTTTTAGCGGCACCCATTTTGTATTGATCAGACTTTTTGATCGCTTTTTATTCATTTTTTCATGATATGAAAAGTGACCAATAATTTACGCCATTGACGTTATTTTGGACTTTGGAATTTTTTTTGCGCATGCGCCATTGACAGGTGCGGTTTAATTAACAATATATTTTTATAATTTGGACATTTCAGCATGTGGTGATACCACATATGTTTATTTTTATTTACACATTTTTTGTTCTTTTTTAATGGGAAAAGGGGGTGATTCAAACTTTTATTAGGGAAGGGGGTTAAAGGATCTTTATTCCCTTTTTTTTCCACTTTTTTTTGCAATGTTATAGCCCCCATAGGAGGTTATAACACGCACACACTGATCTTTTACATTGATCAATGGTTTCTCATAGGATCTCAGGCACTGAGCAGTCATTCGGCGATCGGACACCAAGAGGCAGGTAAGGGGACGCTCCTCTTGTCCTACAGCTGTTCAGGATGCCGCAATTTCACCACGGCGGTCCTGAACAGCCCCCTGAGCTAGCCGGGGGTAGCTTAGTTTCCCTTTAGACGCTGCGATCAACTTTGAATGCTGTGTCTAAAGGGTTAATAGCACGCAGCACCGCGATCAGTGCCGTGCGCTATTAGCCACGGGTCCCGGCCATTGTTATAGGCTGGGCCTGACCCACTAGAAATAGAAATGGAACAGACTCAGGGCGTACAGGTACGCCCTTGGTCCTTTACAGGATATACACCTATTCATATTTCCCGCAGAGAGCTGTGATTGGCCAGATGGTTCCAGTCAATCACAACTCTCTGTGGGGAATATTAATAGGTGTATATATACGTCAGTGCAGGGGATCATAGAAGAGCGGCTGGCCGCCAGCATCTTTACATTATACAGGACAATCGCATTGGGTGTCAGAAGTGAAACTCGTGCTATCTGTCTATTAATGCAGGTACTACAGCTCCCAGCATGGTGCAGAGTATGTTCCATGTTGGTAGTAGTACCTGCAGTTAAGAACAGATCACAGCAGGTGCACTCCTGACACCCGATGTGATCGATCCATCTATTGCAAAGATGCAAAGCGGCTCTGTACAGTGCTCGCCTCTCTACACTATACTGCAGCCGGCCAGTGATGTGAATAGAACATCACTGATTCATATTTCCCGCTAAGAGCATGGATTGGCTGTAACCATCTGGCCAATCCCCACTCTGGGTGGAAAATATGAATGAGTGATGTGAATATCTATTCACATCACTGGTCGGCCGGAAGGACAGTGCAGAGATGCAAGCGCTGTATAGAGCCGCTCCGTATCTCTGCAAAAGATAGGACAATCGCATCTGGTGTCCGGAGTGACACCTGGGGCGATCTTTCTATTAGTACAGGTACTATTACTCCCATCATTAAACCGTCTGTTCCATGCTGGGAGTAGTAGTACTACCTCAAAAAAAAAATTAAATAGAGAGAAAAAAAGTTAAACACACACACACTTTATTAAAAATGTATTAAAATCTTGCTATAAAAAATATACATTAAATAATTTTTTTCCATTTTATCCTATTTTTTATTTTTTTTTGGTACCCACCAAATTTAGAAAAAAACACCAAAGGGGCCAAAAATGCAATTTCCACTCAAAGGCAAAAATGCCAGAAAAAAAAACGCCAGAAAAACTGCCAAAACTTAGGAAAAACCTGTGGCAGTTTTTCTGGCATTTTTGCTGGTGTTTTTTTAAGTGTTAAAAAAAAAAAAAAAAAAAAAAAAACAAGTGGAAACCTAGCCTAAGGGCAGCAAACAAAACAGCATGTGCCTTAGCTGTAACTATGATGTAACAGGGTGGCCGTCTGTTATGTTATTTCTATGGTTATTATAAAACACTGATGAAACTGTTGTGTTAGTCAAGAAGAGAAATTCAGTGGAGATCTACTAAGTACACCCTTAAAGGGATACTCCAGTGGAAACATTTTTTTTTTTTTTTTTTTAAATCAACTGGTGCCAGAAAGTAAAACAGATTTGTAAATTACTTCTATAAAAAAAAATCTTAATCCTTCCAGTACTTATTAGCTGCTGAATACTACAGACGGAATTATTTTCTTTTTGGAACACAGAGCTCTCTGCTGACCTCATGAGCACAGTGCTAGGAGAAAAATCCCCATAGCAAACATATGCTGCTCTGGACAGTTACTGAAATGAACAGAGATGCCATCAGAGAGCACTGTGCTTGTGATGTCAACAGAGAGCACTGTGTTCCAAAAAGAAAATAATTTTCTCTGTAGTATTCAGCAGCTAATAAGTACTGGAAGCCACGTGTGCGGCGAAACGGTCGTTGGCCTGTTCCCCGTCTCCACTCCTGATGTCTGTGTACCCGCATGTTTGAATAAAGAAGAAGCATGACGTCAGCGTATCGAGTGCCTTGAGCATTCTTTCCTTTGATTTGGTATGATCTATTGCTCCAACTCTGCTTATCACTGAGCACTGAAAGACTGACACTTGGATCGCGGCTTTGACATCTCAGCACCTCTCCAGGTACAGGTGGTACATTGCGGGACACTAGGCAGTGCCGACCCGTGTCTCTATTTTGCAATGCATTTTCGTTTTTTTGCTTAGCGAGCATGAAGATCAAAAGGTCGCAGAAAAAAGGGTATTGCATGTGCGACTTTTTTGCGACAATTATAAGCAAAAAAAGCACTAAATGCTTTGATAAATGTCCCCCAATAAGTCTGAAATGAGGAAGATGGCACTGACAGAAAATGAATCATGCAGGAAATAATGTCACAATGCAAAGTTGAAAGGGTTGCTGTGACAAATGCAGTTGTGTAGCTTTACCTTTTATTACGGCAAACACATAGATATATGATCACATTTGCCAGGGTTCTAATTTGGGATGAAACATTTTGTTTCTTGCTCATAACAAAGCATCACCAAACTATTTGATTTTCATATCAAAGCTTGTTTTTATCCAATCACGATCACACAGCAGAAGCAGGAACACATTTCCTTGCTCAAGAAATAAACTGAATGTACAACTGCTTTCTAATGCTCCTGCATAGATAAAAGCAAATGCAATTAGCTATGTAGTCTGCGAACTGAATCAGAGGCGACTGAAAGAAAATGGAAAATACTGTAATGGACTGCTTTGGAATCCTAAGACATTTTACATACTGTACAAGGTACTATATAATGTTTACTCTGTTTATGTGAGCAAGGTTCTTGCAAATCGCCTGTCCTTGTCGATGCCACTGTATGACATTGAAGCCCGTTCACTTATGTTAAGTCTAAAACCTTTAATAAGCAATTATTTGATCACTTATTACAGTGTGCCTCCATCTATTGTAAAACTACAACTCCTAGCATGCCTGGACTGCTGTTTCGGAATGCTGGAAATGTTCGTTTCCCAATAGCTGGAGGCACCCTGTTTAGGAAACAATGGCTTATTCAATTTAATGCATTTCTTGCTGCAAGTGAAGTAGACCCTGACTTTAGAAGGAAATCTGTCACGACAGGAACCAAGGCCTCCAGAAGGCCTTGGGCAGCCATGACAATGGGTATGCTTCTCGTGATGCATCCGAACACTGATAAAGCTGTTAACTAAACAGGTAAAATAGCTGGCACCGAAGATTGGCTATTAACAGGCTATAAGCGGCAGCTCCCAGCTGCCAAAAACAGCCAAGAGGTGCTGGGTATGGAGTGGACTTAAGTGTCATGCTCTCTGCATACTCACTTAATGGCTTCATGATGTAAATAAACATCATGGGTTATTAACGGTTAAAGGTGAACTTTGGTTGAAACAGGTGGAAAACAAATGTTTTCAAATCAACTGGTCCCAGAAAGTTAAACAGATTTGTAAATTACTTCTATTAAAAAATCTGAAGCCTTCCAGTACTCATCAGCTGCTGTATTCTACAGAGAAATTTGTGAATTTCTTTCCAGTCTGACAACAGTGCTCTCTGCTGACACCTCTGTCCGTGTCTGGAACTGTCCAGATTACAAGCAAATCCCCATTGAAAACTTCTCCTGCTATGCACAATTCCTGACATGGGCAGAGGTGTCAGTAAAGAGCACTGTGGTCAGACTGGAAAGAACTTCACAAATTTCTCTGCAGTATATCTGTAGTTTACGCAGCTGCTAAGTACTGGAAGGTTGAATTTTTTTTAAATAGAAGTCATTTACAAATCTGTTTAACTTTCTGGAGCCAGTTGATTTGAAAACTTTTCCCCTTTAAACATGTTCCCCTTTAAAGATAGCTACAGGGAGGGGAAAGCGGTTTGCAATGGCAGGTAAGAGAGAACATTAGGAGGAAAACATCCAAGTTTTCAGGGAATGAAGATCACACAAGTTGTACTGTATCATATGGCATAGATTGGTATATGTGGAGAATTATATGCTTCTTAAAGGGGTACTCCACTGCTCAGCATTTAGAACAAATTGTTCCGAATGCTGGAGCCACTACCGGAAGCTTGTGCTGTCATAACCCCGCCCCCTCATGACGGCACGCCCTGCCCCCTCAATGCAAGTCTATGGGATGGGGCATAAGGTATCTTTTTTCTCTCCTTGCACTGACAAAGACTGATCTTAAAGGGGTACTCCACTGCTCAGCATTTGGAACAAACTGTTCCGAACGCTGGAGCCAGCACTGGGAGCTCATAATGTCATAGCCCTGCCAGCTCATGATGACTGTTATGCCCCCTCCCATTGACTTGCATTGAGGGGGTGGGGTATGTCATAATGAGGGGGAGTGGCTATGATGTCACAAGCTCCCGGCAATGGCTCCATCGTTCGGAACAGTTTGTTCCAAATGCTGAGCAGCGGAGTACCCCTTTAAGATCAGTCTTTGTCAATGCAAGGAGAGGAAAAAGATCCTTCATAAACTAAAGCAGGGTACAGAAACTACATGATACTAAACCATGAGATCTTGTGAAGGAAGCAACATCCTCAACACACAAATTTCCCATTCAGTATTTATAAAAAATTAAAAAAGGAGGGGGGGGAAAAGAAAAGTCTGAAGCTAAGAGCATGTTACATACTTAAAGGGGTACTCTGCCAGAAAACATCGTATCCCCTATCCAAAGGATAGAGGATAAGATGTCTGATCACTGGGTCCCGTCGCTAGGGACCCCCTGATTTCCGGGGCCGGCTGCATTGGCGTCCGGAACATGGAAGCTTGAAGATACAGTGTTCAGGACATCATGACATGCTTCCTCCATTCATGTCTATGGGAAGGGGCGTGGCAGCTGTAGTCGTCAGTCATCCTGCATGGAGCAGATATCACTCCATG
Source organism: Hyla sarda (assembly GCF_029499605.1). Lineage (NCBI taxonomy): Eukaryota > Metazoa > Chordata > Amphibia > Anura > Hylidae > Hyla > Hyla sarda. The sequence continues at coordinate 404,124,750 of NC_079190.1, read as the reverse complement.
CACCAAAATACTGGGGTGTTGCAGTGGAGATCACAGGGGTCCCCGTCGGCGGGCTCCCACGATTAGACATCTTATCCCCTATCCTTTGGATAGAGGATAGGATGTTTTCCGGCAGAGTACCCTTTTAATTCTGGGGGTCTGAGTAGGCATGAAGAAAAGAACAGGTGAGATTGTTATGTCAGTGTTAGAAAATGCTTTTCAAAAGTTCTCCATAAGCTAATGCCCAGTTACAGTGTATAAAAAGGGATATCTATATTGCTTTGAATACCAATAAGTGTTCAACAACCTAATTCGATGGAATGCAAAAAAAGAACATTTCAGGCATTCGATTTTTCTCTCATGTCAAATGTTGGCAAAGTCTCTATAGTGATAATGCATGGAGTCATCATTTCTGTCTTGTTCTTATTCTGTAACAAGAGTCATCTCTGTGATAAAAGTCTTTTGCCATCCTGAAATTACTGTGAAACATTCCATATAGATTCTACATGTTTTTGGCACACATTCCATCTAAAGTTTGAGATTTCTACTCTGAACCTCTGGTGATTTTAATATATTATTTAACCTATAACTGTTTTTTGAGGTTTTGACTGCCATTGTGAAGCACATTACAGCTACATCGCAGGGATGGTGCATGCTCAAGAGCTGTGCCCGCACCGCACACAGTGGGTGTCAGCTGTAACATAAAGCTGATACCTGCTGCCAACTCCAATCCAATCTTAGATGTTTAACCTCTAAGATGCTGTTGTCAGTAGTGGCAGATGGGATTTTATGGCAGTTTAACAAAGTCCTTTGTGTCTGCCGTGTATATTTGCCTATTAGGTCCTGCCTAAGGTAGCATAAAATCAGCATAAAATTGACAGAAAATATATCAGACATATACAGTGAATATACAGCGTGAATATACAGGTGACACGTTTCATCGTTAGTCGCATGACTAAGGTTTGATATTCCGACTGAAACACGTCACCTGTATCTTCACGTTATATGTCTGATTGCTTCAAATATAGAGAAGCTTTTAATCTAAAGAACTGTTCTTCAGCTTTTTTGTTGTTTTCTGTGTGTTTTATGGTTCAAAAATTGTCTGTTTTTTGTTCAATAATAAGTTATATTAAAATCTATGAAAAAGTGTCTGTCAGTGCCCAAATGTTTTTTTTTTTTTTTTTTATCTGTCATTCCAATGGCTACAAACAATTTGAGGGTAAAGATGGTTGACATTTCTAAAGTGACCATAAAAAAGTAAAGGTACGGCTCCAAAAATGGTTGAAAAAACAGTGTGTGAACATAGAAAGAAAATTGTCCCTATCATTACAAAAGAAAACTTTTGAAATGTCAGAGACATGTCAAAAGTTTTGATTGGTCAGTCCACCACCAATTGTGAGAATAAGCAGGGAGATAGGTGCAGTTGAGCGCCTAATCTAGCTGTGTGAGAAGAACATTTTACACTTACAAAGGACTGCATCTCTTGTCATGAGACATCAGCCGGCTAGAGATCTATGTGACTTGTCCATGTTTTTTTTATCATGACAGGGACACATTAAGAATAAATAAATATAATCAATGATTTAGGTCAGTGATTCCCAACCGGTAACCAACACTCCAGCAATACTTTTTTTTATAATTTCCACCCCAGCCTGTGAATCAGGGTGGCGCAGGGGGGATTGGAAGCTTGCATGCGCATTGCGTGTGCATGCGCACTGTGCACACAGTGTCCTCTGCGGCGCCTTGAGTGAGTTACAGGCACGCAGGTCGGGAAGGGGATATATGCAATGGGGATGGTGTGCCATTCTATCCTCCCGGCCCCAGGACCATCCATGCTCCCAGCCACAGGACCATCTTCCCAGCCCCAGGACCATCCATCCTCCCGGCCCCAGGACCATCCATCCTACCGGCCCCAGGACCATCTTCCCGTTCACCACCCCTCTGACCCCCCCAGTCTACCCACCATAGCCCATGTCCAACCCCCACTATTCACCCCTGTCCACCCTTCTGTTACCTCCTTGTCATTCCTGTCAACCCCTATTTCCCCCCTACGCCCCACTGTCACCCATGTACATTCTTCAACACCCAAGTGTCACCATACACCCCTCAACACCCCAGTGTTAACCATGTACACTACTCTACAACCCCCAACACCCCTGTTACCCATATACACCCCTCTGTCACCCCCTATGCCCCCCTGTCACCCATGTACACTCTTCTACACCCATGTACACCCCTCTCACCTCTTACAACCCCCTGTCACCCATGTACACTCTTCTACAACCATCTGTTACCCATGTACACTACTCAACACCCCTCTTTCACCCATGTACAGTCCTCTACACCCCCAACACCCCTGTTACCCAAGTACACCCTCTGTCACCCCTTTACACCTATACGCCCCTGTATTTCTCTTCACTTAAATTCTGTATTCTGTAGTTAAGTTGAGGTGTCTTGAGGACATGACCATCCCTTCTAAATGCTAATTACATAAGGTTCCACATATTGGCAACTCATATTAAAATCTCTATTTACTATTAATAAAAGTTACCTGTCTTGGTGACTGATATTGTTAAATAAATTGCCTAATAATATGCAATCTCCAATGAATCAAAGAAGCCAGGATGAGCAAGGCCAACCCGCTGCCTTCAAAGCAAACTCATCATCTATGGAAATGGTATATATTGCACATTCCTATTTTCCATCAATTCTACTGAACAGTAAATCTCTACCCTTAGGCTGTCCATAGATATTAGAATAACAACCATAAATCCTGTAATTTATTTAGGATCTGTCAGTTGACTATTGTATATGGGGGCCTGCCAGACTTTTCAGGCAATCCCTCCCGGTGGGGGAAAATGTCCTTGTTGTATTTGTTTAACCATATTTATTTATTTTCTTAATAAACATTGGAGATTGCTAGCATATGTTTCAGCTCTATGACATTAACATACATGGAATAGTTCAAAATCTGTCGGGTACCTTGGACTCATATCCTTATAACTATCAAGCCTGACAGACCTTACCCCGGGGCTGCCATTGGCTATTCTGTTGACAATGAACTAGCCCTTAGCCTGTAATAAGTTAGAATCAGTGGTATCCATTCATTCTGACTTCTGAAGAGTAGATTTACAAATCTTTGCCTTCAGCTGCTATAGTTTGCATGATAAAACCTTATTCTCTGCTTCCCATAAATTTTACTGCAATATTTATGAAGAAAAAAAGACAGAGAAGAAAAAAATGAAATGTGTATTAAGCAAGAAAAAAATAAAACTAAAACACTGTGAATAGCTGACTGTTCAGCCACAGGGGACCCTTTATATTTTTTTATATGCCTAAAGCTACATGCAAATGTAACTACATCCTAAGCTTTTTCCTCTTGCTCTATTAATCTACAGTGGTAGGTCAATACAGACGTGAGCCCAAGAATACAAGGAAGAATAATTCAAGGATGCTTTTTCTTGCTGTATTTCAGCTTTGTAAACAATATGTTTCTGTAAACTGATAAAACCGAGTTATGACAATCTACACATCAAGAGGATAAGAGAAAAAGAGAGGCAGCATTGTTTGTTTATAAACTATAAAACCGCTTTAAAAGGGATGTCCATACATTGGCCTTACATTGTCTCTGTGATGGATATAAGATGGGCCATTTACTTTTATATGGTTGCCATTCATAGGACCGTCAATCATGGACCAGTCGGGTTCCAGGTCAGCTGTGGCTTGTAGAGGGTGTTGTCAGATGGCATATACCTGCCTGTGATGTCAATTGTCAAAAATGAGTTGAATTTCCTAGAGCCTAAACATTTGTTTCCCTATACAGATAACTACATTGTGTGGAAATAAATTGGGAGCTATAATGTAAGTGGGATACGTAAGTGGGGTTTGGTAGCTTCCTAATCTTTTGCAACATGACGATATTTTACTTTACAATGTTTTTATATTTCTGGGTAGGGCTGAAAAAACAATATGCAAATTTGAACCTCTTTGACCACAGTGTTTCCTACAAAGATAAGAGTGACATGGATTTAATACCATTGTAGTAAAACCTTTTAGTGGGTTTCCCACATGGTAATGAGGCTTTAGAGCTAATATTTTAAGGGGTTGGCAAACTGTATACAATTTTTTTTTTTCAGAAATCGTCGCCCTAAGTATATTGTACCGTATATATATATATATATATATATATATATATATATATATATATAGTATATTGTACTGTCCCCCTTTCCTGTATGCACTCAGACGGCTCATTGTTCATATATGGTTGCCTGGATGAGGGAGCATGTGTCAATATAAATCACTGTGCCTCCTCTGTTTTGCCTGCTTTCTATAGTTACATGCAGTGCCCTGCTATGGAGGGGGCACAGTGATGTGTATCGTCATGTGCTTCTCCATTGGCAGCCATGTATGGCAAGTGAGCCATCCGGCTTTGAACAAGGATGGGATTGACAGGGGACCAAGTTGCATAATTAAAGAGAACGGGGCCACAGAGAAAGCTGTCTGTATGAGTGAGTCACCTATTATACCCATTGCAATGATTGATCAAAATTCCGTATACAGGTGGCCAGTCCCTTTAAAGCATACCCGTCAGATCCAACCAAAAAACATTTTTTCAAATGTATCACTCCGTACCTAATCCTGACCATGTACATCTTATTTTTATGTGTCTAACACCTTTATTAATTGTTTTTATTACACTTTGCACTTACACTAAGTTTAGCTCACTAGTCTGAATTCCTCTCAAAGTAAGGGTGTGTGGCCTCACTGTGCAGGTCTCCGCCCCCTCCCTCAGTATGCTGTCTGCTCACATCTCCCCTAGCATTAGTAAAACTACAACTCCCAGCTTGTCCTCACTGACAGTAGTGGGACACAAGCTGACAGTGGAAGGATCTTTCCTCCAGCTGTGAGCCCTGCGCTCACAGCTATCAATCAAGGAAGTGTGTCCATGACATAGGTGATGACGCATGGACACAGCAGGACTAGTAAGTGTCCAAGCAGGAAGGGGGGGGCAGTTGTTTGACTGGCTTTTTCAGTATGAAATACTGAACATTTTCTAATAAAAGCAATAGCAAAATGGTTTTGCATGCTTTACAACATATCACAAGTTTTTGTATCTGACAGTGCCCATTTAAGTATTTGCAGTGATGCACTAAGGTAGGGAAATGTGGTTATCTGAAATATTCTTATGTGTTATTCCCTGAAACATTTTTCAGAAACATCACTACTTAACACCCTTATTGAATATTGCCAGTTGAACTATTCTATTTCATAAAGTTTTGGCATACAGATGGGATGTATTTGAAATAAGACATCTTTGTTCTCTATGCTTTGAACTGATTACTTTTGTGAATTAATTTTGTGCAGGCGAGAGGAGTCTCTGCATTACATCCGCAGATGACAGATATCTTACTGCTGGGAAACTAGAGCAATGGCAAGTGAGGCTTAACATTCTACATCATTCAAATCAATAGAAAGCAAATTCTAGCATCACATTTACGAAAGGAATAGTTTAAAGAAAATCTGTTCTCTTGAACTAGGGATCTCTTGGTGGCTGATTTTCAAAGGCTAACTGTGGCAGTAGGTAGGGAACAGTGTAACCCTCAACTATTCCTACCTACAGTGCACAAGGCACAAAGGGGAAGGGTCAGTCAAGCCATGACAATGCCCCATGAACCAGGACAAAATCAAACCACAAGAGGTAAAGCAAAAAACAGGCCAAAGGGTCAGAAACAGGATAGCAATACAGTATCAAATCAGAACCTGAAGCAATACACATAAAACAGCCATGTGACACATAGCTCAAACATATGCTATTTGGTATTTGTGACTTTCTCAGCACTAAAGTAATATGAAATGTCTCTATAGATTACTAGTTGCTATGAGCAACTGCTTCACTGTTCCTTTGCAAAAGGTTCCATAAATCCCTCTGTAAGGCTGGTTTCACACACAGAATTTAAGTCCACCAAAAGTGGAAAAAGGTTTGCAGCCTTTTCTATGGTTTAAAATAATTCATGGTTTAGCCTAAAATTACTGAGCAAAATACTATGTGTGAACCCAGTCTAAATCTGGAAAAAGGCATACGTTTTGGTGCAAATTTACACTTCTTATTTGGAGTATATATCACTTTAGGGCAACCTAAAACTTGTCTCATTTTATAGGAGGCATGCACCTTCTAAACAATTTGAGAGAGTTTATGCCAGAAACTTTTTTTTTTTCTTTTTTTTTGGGGGGGGGGGGGGGGGGGGGGTTGGGGGGGAGAGACAATGCATATGAAACACCAGTAGTAAGGAATGAATCTATTCAGCACAAACCAATTTGGCTCCAAACTTCACCCAAATGTTCAGACTCATCAGAGACTGAGTATTTTGGAATATGTTTACTGTGGATCTCATGCAGGGCAGGGACTCCTTTTAAAAACAAGAATGCCTGCTCTTATGCACAGACTGAGAGGACATAGGGGAGAAATTTTCATTGGTTTTGTATTGCCACTTTCTCCATTCACTGGGCTCTGCCCTTTGCACTTGGCTCAGCAAATGTTAAAGGGGTACTCCGGCGCTTAGCCATCTTATTCCCTACTGGGGACCCCTGTGATCTTGCACACAGCACCCCATTATAATCAGTCCCCGGAGCGTGTTCGCTCCGGATCTGATTACTGTCGATCACGGGGCCGGAGCATTGTGACATAATGGCCCCGCCCCCATGTGACATCATGCTCCGCCCCCTCAATGCAAGCCTATGGGAGGGGGCGTGGCAGCTGTCACGCCCCCTCCCAGAGGCTTACATTGAGGGGCAGTACACCTCTGTAAGTAAACATTACATCCAAGTAGGAACATTTTTAATATTTGTCTATTACTAAGGACCATTTTCTATTTTTTTTATATATAATTAATAACATAGAATGAGTTACATGGCAAGGTGTGACTGCTACAAAGCTGTATGTTCCCTTTGTTACTGACTGTACCATATTAATGGGTATAGGGATACACTGCTGAAGAACCCCAGTCTTTTCCAACAGAATTGTCAGTTATGTAGGTAATGTATCTGTAAATGTTATTGTACTTACCTTCTCCAACTGTGCAGACAATATCTTTACAGATAATATAATGTTATTGTTGTGCATTATTGCCCCAGGCGTATTGATCATAACCTCGTCTAGAGAAATCCAATATTGTTTATCTAGGTTGATAGAGATGACCACCCTCTAAGCTAAATAAAACAAGTTATGCAGGTATAAATGTGCTACCAAATGATGGGTACTTAAACTTTTATCTACAGCGACAGAGTAACAAGCCATTTATAAGTGTTTACACCCTAATAGCATGATGTAATCTGCCTCTCTCTCTCTTTTATGGTACAGGGAAATAACAGACATAGAAACTATTGAATACAGGATAAATAACAGAGAATAAGTACTTCAAGGACATAATGCTTGAAATATGTACATAAGTATTTTTCAATGTGTTATCGAATTTGAAAACAAAAATTCCACAAAACGGATGCAGTTTTCTGTTAGATTTCACTTTTATCGTGAGCACAAAGGAAATTGTATTGATCAATATTTTGCAGAGAGTGTTTAAAGCCGCTTGTTTACCTCTGGCCTCTTTGGAGTAAGCGCATCTGTACTGTCAACTTTCACTTCCAATTTTTCTTGCACTGAAGCTATAACATTGAGGCACTTTGGAAGTGCTTGGAATTGGCACTTGGTTGACACCCAGTTATTAAGTCATGGAAGAGTGTTTTGCTCTCTAGACCTCATACTGTATTTTCCAGAAACACACATGAATTGAATGACTACAGGTGGCATGAATTCCCTGTATTCACTGGAGTTCAATTTTTACTGGAAGAGGGCATTGTGGGTATCTGGTAAATTGCAGTTATTAAAAATGCATAGCAGAACTGCTGACTCGCTGAAAATAATGGTTATAACTTTAAACTTCATTTACAATTAAAAATTGTAATGAAACAATTTATTTAACCCCTTAAGGACCCAGGACGTACTAGAACGTCCTGGCGCCCCGGGCAGAGATCGGAAGCGGATGCCTGCTGAAATGCGTCAGCAGGCATCCAGGGCAAACGCCGAGGGGGGCCATGTAGGCCATTTGCGGCGATACCGGGCTGATTGGGTCTCTGGGACAGACAGCCAGGACCATGCTAACGTATAGGAGCGAGGTGGCAAACCTGCCACCTCCTCCTATACCCTGCGATCTGTCGGTTAGTTAACCGACCAATCGCAGGAGGGGGGGCGGTTACTTCCTCCCGTCCTGCCCGGCCCCTTGAAGTCCGGAGAGGACGGGAGGAAGACCGGAGGACGCGGCGGGGGACGGGGGAGCGCTGGGGACCAGCCCCGGTACTTACCTCGTCCCTGAAGACCCGGATCCCGGCGATGAAGACGGCGGCGGCGGCGACAGGTGAGTGGATCTTCAGCCGCGGTCGGGCCCTTTACAGCAATGCACGTCGCCGTAAAGCGACATGCATTGCTGTAATGGGACCCTGTAAATTACAACTCCCAGCATGCCCAGACAGCCCTTGGCATCTGGGCATGCTAGGAGTTGCAGTTTTGCAACATCTGGAGGTCCACAGTTTGGAGACCACTGTGCCCTTCCAGATGTTGCAAAACTACACATCCTCAGCATGCCCTTACTGTCCAGGCATGCTGGGAGTTGTAGTTCTGTAACATCTGGCCCTTCAGATGTTGCATAACTACAACTCCCAGCATGCCTGGACAGTTTTGGCATACTGGGAGTTGTAGTTTTGCAACATCTGGAGGGCTGCAGCTTGGACACCACTACAAAGTGGTCCCCAAACTGTTGTCCTCCAGCTGTTACGTAACCACTACTCCCAATATGCCCTTCGGCTGCCTGGGCATGCTGGGAGTTGTGGTTTTGCAACAACTGGAGGCACACTGGTTGGGAAACATTGTCTGTTTCCTAACTTAGTGTTTCCCAACCCGTGTGCCTCCAGCTGTTGCAAAACTATAACTGCCAGCATGCACTGATAGACTGTGCATGCTGGGAGTTGTAGTTTTGCACCAGCTGGAGGTCCCCCCCTGTGAATATACAGGGTGCATTCACATGGGCAGGGGGCTTACAGTGAGTATCAGCCACCCTCCCCTCCCCAATAAAAATGAAAAAGTCTGGTACGCCACTGTTTCCAAAATGGAGCCTCCAGCTGTTGCAAAACAACAACTCCCAGTATTGCCGGACAGCCGTTTACTGTCCAGGCATGCTGGGAGTTTTGCAACAGCTGGAGGCACCCTGTTTGGGAATTGCTGGCGTAGAATACCCCTATGTCCACCCCTATGCAAATCCCTAATTCAGGCCTCAAATGCGCATGGCGCTCTCACTTTGGAGCCCTGTCGTATTTCAAGGCAACAGTTTAGGGTCACATATGGGGTATCTCCGTACTCGGCAGAAATTGCCTAACAAATTTTGGGGGGCTTTTTCTCCTTTCACCCCTTATGAAAAGGGGAAGTTGGGGTCTACACCAGCATGTTGGTGTAAAAAAAAAAAAATTACACTAACATGCTGGTGTTGCCCCATACTTTTCATTTTGACAAGAGGTAAAGGGGAAAAAAGCCCCCCAAAATTTGTAATGCAACTTCTCCCGACTACGGAGATACCCCATATGTGGGCGTAAAGTGTTCTGGGGGCGCACAACAAGGCCAAGAAGGGAGAGTGCGCCATGTACATTTGAGGTGATTTGCACAGGGGTGGCTGATTGTTACAGCGGTTTTGACAAACGCAAAAAAGAAAAAAAAAACACATGTGACCCCATTTCGGAAACTACACCCCTCACGGAATGTAATGAGGGGTGCAGTGAGAATTTACACCCCACAGGTGTCTGACGGATCTTTGGAACAAATAAAATATTTTGTACAGCCCACTGTTCCAAAGATCTGACAGACACCAGTGGGGGGTAAATGCTCACTGTACCCCTTGTTACGTTCCTCAAGGGGTCTAGTTTCCAAAATGGTATGCCATGTGGGTGTTATTTTGCTGTCCTGGCACCATAGGGGCTTCCTAAATGTGACATGCCCCCGAGCAAAATTTGCTCTCAAAAAGCCAAATATGACTCCTTCTCTTCTGAGCATTGTAGTTCGCCCGTAATGCACTTCATGCCAACTTATGGGGTACCTCCATACTCAGAAGAGATGGGGTTACAAATTTTGGGGGGTATTTTCTGCTATTAACCCTTGCTAAAATGTGAAATTTGGGGGGAAACACACATTTTAGTGAAAATTTTTTTTTTTTTTTTTTTACATATGCAAAAGTCGTGAAACACCTGTGGGGTATTAAGGCTCACTTAATTCCTTGTTACGTTCCTCATGGGGTCTAGTTTCCAAAATGGTATGGCATGTGTTTTTTTTTTGCTGTTCTGGCACCATAGGGGCTTCCTAAATGCAACATGCCCCCCAAAAACCATTTCTGAAAAACGTACTCTCCAAAATCCCCTTGTCGCTCCTTCGCTTCTGAGCCCTCTACTGCGCCCGCCGAACACTTTTCATGGACATATGAGGTATGTCCTTACTCGAGAGAAATTGGGCTACAAATACAAGTATAAATTTTCTCCTTTTACCCCTTGTAAAAATTCAAAAATTGGGTCTACAAGAAAATGCAAGTGTAAAAAATGAAGATTGTGAATTTTCTCCTTCACTTTGCTGCTATTTCTGTGAAATACCTAAAGGGTTAAAACGCTGACTGAATGTCATTTTGAATACTTTGGGGGGTGCGGTTTTTATAATGGGGTCATTTGTGGGGTATTTCTAATATGAAGACCCTTCAAATCCACTTCAAACCTGAACTGGTCCCTGAAAAATAGTGAGTTTGAAAATTTTGTGAAAAATTGAAAAATTGCTGCTGAACTTTGAAGCCCTCTGGTGTCTTCCAAAAGTAAAAACACGTCAATTTTATGATGCAAACATAAAGTAGACATATTGTATATGTGAATAAAATAAAATAAATATTTGGAATATCCATTTTCCTTACAAGCAGAGAGCTTCAAAGTTAGAAAAATGCTAAATTTTTAAATTTTTCATCAAATTTGGGGACTTTTCACCAAGAAAGGATGCAAGTTACCACAAAATATTACCACTATGTTAAAGTAGAATATGTCACGAAAAAACAATCTCGGAATCAGATTGATAAGTAAAAGCATCCCAGAGTTATTAATGTTTAAAGTGACAGTGGTCAGATGTTCAAAAAATGGCCGGGTCCTAAGGTGTAAAATGGCTGGGTCCTTAAGGGGTTAATGATCATTCAGTTTTTTTTTTTATCGGTCAAATTTATAAAGTACACAAAAAACATTAGAACATAGTTCTAATTTTTTTATTAACCAAAAAAAATTACACTCATTAACTTAAAGGGTTACTCCGCCCCTAGACATCTTTTCCCATATCCAAGGATAGGGGATAGGATGTCTGATTGCAGGTGTCCCGCTGCTGGGCACCCCCGCAATCTCTCCTGCAGCACCCAAGTCATCAGCTCTTCGGAGCTAAGTTTGCTGATGACAGGGGCTGGTGGTTCGTATCATGGCTCCGCCAACTCATGAATTCACGCCCTGCCCCCTTATTGCAAGTCTATAAGAGGGGGTGTGGTAACAGTCACACCCCTCTCATTGACTTGCATTAAGGGGGTGGGAAGTGACATCATGAAGGGGAGGAGCCATGACATCACGAACCGCTGGTGCCTGTATTGTGAGTAATCAGCCATGGAACAAACCTAGCTCCTGAGAGCTTATGACTCGGGGGGGCTGCAGGAGAGATCGCAGGGGTCCCCAGCAGCGGGACCCCTGTGATCAGACATCTTATCCCCTATCCTTGGATAGGGGATAAGATGTCTAGGGGTTGATTACCCCTTAAATTACTATATATTCATTGGTAGCTAGCCAGCTATAAGAATGTACATTGTAAAACACAATAACACATATTCAGAAAAATCCTTTTATCTGTCAAAAAAAAGGCAAATAAAAAAAATAAATCAGTAAATAGCCAAAAGATCTCATCATTGAACTATTCAGCTTTACTTTAAATTCTTCACCAAGTTTCAAAAGTCGCTTGTCTTTTGAAATGGCCTTCATTATCTTGAAAAAATATAAAACTTTTTTTTTACAAAATCAGTATGTTTAAAATCTCCCTATTTTTGCCACCTATTTCTTTTTTACTCTTCCATTTACGGGGCTGTATCAGAGCTCTTTTTTTTTGTGCCAGGACCTGTAGTTTGTTATGCTTGTATGTTACTCAGTACCTAATCCTGATCATGTACATATAATTTTTTTTATATGTCCAGTGCCTATATTTCTCTCAAATACCTTCATTCTGTTGCATACTTGGTTTGTCATCCTGTGCTTTGGAGGGGGCAGGTCCTCAATCTGTATGCCTCATCTTCCTCCCTGAGTCTGCTGTGATGGATCTTTTCATTTAATCACTACAAGCTGCTCTTTGACGTTCTTCTCACTGGGCTGTGTCTCATCGTGTGCCTCAGCTGGGGGAAAGATGATACTGCAGATGGACAGGATTATATTCTGGATGTTGTGGGTTGCCTAGTGGTCTTTTTTATAACCATGATTTATATAAAAAACTGATTCAAAAGCTTTATTAGATATATAATAATATATAAGTATATTAGAAAGGTTATTGTTTGCCAAGATGTACAAAATGTAAAATGTTTTTGAATCTGACAGTGTCCAATTAAATCTAATTATATTGACATATTCAGTGTCACATCTCAACAAGTAATGAAAAATAGTACGCAAAGTAAATGTATAACTTGTGAAACAGGCTTAATAGGTATTTACATACATATTTATTTACATATGTATTCATTTATGTATTTTCTCATGTCTCATAGGGTTATTTTAGCACTCTGTATTAAATTAGTACCTTAGGCCGCTTTTAATTGAATATTAAATTATAGTATAAGAATCCCAGTATTTTATTTAAAGAATAGTGGCTAATTTCAAGGCCATTAAATAGGTACCATAACGTTTTGCGATAATCTGTTTAATATGTTTTTGTGAATTTGGAAATGAATAGGTGTAATTATTGCTTAATGTCAAAGAGCATGAGTAAGATTATGACACTTCCAACACAGTGCACATAATGAATATCTGCACACCTGGTAAGATTGTCACCAAGATTATACTTGTCACTGCCAGGTTCTCCAAAACAGGTCCCAAGAATAGATTTGGTGTTGTTGCATGAGGTAAGAGAAGCTCTTAATTCCTATTATTAAGACCAAAGAGTGACACATTACAATAAGTTATCTGATCCACTGATCTTAATGATTTAAAAGACCTTTTACTCTCTTACATTATTATATGATTGGATTCAATCCATGTAAGAGATAATCTGCAGCTTTAGCCTTAAGACTTATTTACACTAGAGCCAACACTATACAAGAAAACTGTTGTATTTGTTGTCCATAATCAGAAAAGCTGCATTTTTGTCGATTTGGGAAAAAACTTATAAAATTGCCTTCATATGTTTGGGTTGAGCCAAGCTGCTCAAGTGCCCCATCCTGGCACAACTTCTTACTTGACCTACCCCGTCCCCCCCCGTCCCCCCGCCCCCCCAGCCTCTCCTTGAAAATACAGGGCCCTGTATGTCAAGTTAGTGAAGAGACACTAAAATTAAAATGTATCTCTGATGTTGGTCTGGTGGCAGGATATCTGTTTAAATCTCCTAGTAACTTTGAATCCCGAGACTTGCCTGCTGCTAAAGTGATGAGTATACACATTTACTAGAGGTCCCATCCATATCCTAATTGCTTTCGTCTTGGGGTACAAAGTTGCTAGAAGATTTAAACAGGTATCCTGCTGTCAGACCATTATCGGAGTTATGCTTTAATTAAGGAATCACTTTTATCTGCATATTTGTAAGAGAATACATAAATAATAAAGATAAGAGAAACTCCAGAAATTTGTTTTGCTCAAATTGGTCATCAGATTCGATGGTCAATTCAGATTTTACTTTACAAAGGACTCCCGTTAACCAATTAATTTTTTTTAATCAACTGGTGCCAGAAAGTTAAACAGATTGGTAAATTACTTCTATTTAATGATCTTAATCCTTCCAGTACTTACAGCTGCTGTATACTACAGAGGAAGTTCTTTCATTTGTTAATTTATTTTTTATCTGACCACAGTGCTCTCTGCTGACACCTCTGTCTATGTCTGGAACTGTCCAGAGTAGGAGCAAATCCCCATAGCCCCCTTTCCTTTGAGTCCAACATTTAGGCCAGAGTTACACTGTGACTTGTTGTAGTGCTACAGGATTGATTTTTACTACTAATTGACAGCTGCAGTCCACAACATTGCATGTCAATGTATTTCTTTGGACTGTTGTAGCTAAATAGTTAAAAAAAATAATCTTGTAGTGCTACAAAGTCCCAATTTAGTTAATGCACATTGTGTCTATAAATAGCATCAATGTACAGAACAAATATCTATATCTATTTATACCAGCAGTAGCAAGGAAAAGAGGATGGCATTTATTACAATGTTCATATAATCATACGCTATTATACCTGTTTTTACCCTAAAATGTCATTTATCCCCTTTAAAGGAATGAACTGTATGCCTCCCTGCTCAGTTAATATTTGCAGATCACACCCACTATATATAGAAGACTCATGTACATTTAGTGTTATGTAGTTTTTGTTTATACATTTTGTTTTTATGTTTGCAGTGAGTTAAAAATCCCTAACAAGTAGAAGCAGAGTTAGTGTTTTTAATGTGTTTTATGGACATATCACCAATGCTCACAGCAAACCTTCCTCATTAGGCAGCTAATCAAGAAATAATACTCCTTTATGTGAACTCATATTTCCCTAAAGAAACAGAAATCTCCATAGCAACCAGCATACTGCCAGGTCTTCCACTTAAATACTTACAGTTCCTATTCTATTTTCTATAGAATGTACAGTATTTCCAGCTCTCGCTCCCCCTCCCTTTCTCGGTCCTTGTTGTATAGCTAATGAATTCATCCCCTCACTAGTGCTAGATGTTCCATCTTAGATCTTTTACTACAGAATGTATTCACTTGTATCTATATTGTGTGTCAGCGTGAATGGCCGGTATGCTCTTTCATTGTGACCCATGCCTACCCTACAGGCAGTTTATATAAAGTCTTTTCATATAATGTAGCAATATTGTTTATTATATCCCATGAGCCTCTAAAAGTATCAATAAGAATTGCAGCAAAAAAAGGTCACACAACAATTTTTTAAATGCCAGAAACATTTGGGATTTTTCGTGCTTTCGATAAATTCCCAAGGAGCTATTAGCAGTCACTTCTCGTACACTTTCTTTGGACTCCACTACAGTGTCTCTCCAAGGATCTGAACCACAGTAATAAAAGTTTGTGATAATCTGCTTAAAATTGCCATTTCTTCTTGCTTGTAAACCACTGTAGGGAATAGCCAACTGTTAAACACTAAGGGATATTCTTATAATTATTCCTCTGTATAATCATGCTAAATCTGCTATCATAAATGTCATTTTAATGCAAAAGCAGGTATAATAGCGTATGATTATATGAACATTGTACTAAATGTCATACTCTTTTCTTTGCTACTGCTGGTATAGATAGATATTTGCTCTGTACATTGATGTTATTTATAGAAACAATGTGCATTAACTAAATTGGGACTTTGTAGCACTACAAGATTATTTTTTTAACTATTGAGCTACAAAGAAATACATTGACATGCAATGTTGTGGACTGCAGCTGTCACTTAGTAGTAAAAATCAATCCGTGGCACTACAACAAGTCACAGTGTAACCCTGGCCTAAATGTTGGACTCAAAATTGATCGGAAAATTTATCAAAAGCAGTGCAAAGCAAAGGGGGCTCAAAGTCAGGGAGTTGTTTATGGTGGTCTACAGTAACCCCCCGACATGCGATGGCCCCGACATATGATCAAATCGACATATGATGGCCTCTCACAGCTTTTATATGTCGGGGACATCGCATTAACTGCTATCTGACAGCGCAAAATGCTTAAACTGCTGTCGGATAGCAGTTTAAGCATCCCGGACAGGTTCACCTACCTATCCCCACTGCTCTGGGTCCACTTCGCGATCCTTCGGCGTCTTCTGCATCTTCTACAGGGTCCGGCCCTCGCTTTCCGGCGTCGTTATTACTTCGCTGTGCGCGACGTCCAGGCGCAAAAACGTAATAACGTCACCAGAAAGCGAGGCCCGGACACCGGAGAAGATGCTGAAGAAGCCGGAGGATCTCGAAGAAGACACCGGAGCAGCGGGAAAGCATCGGGAGCCCGTGGGACAGCATCGGGAGCGGTGAGGACGCGGTCCGGAGTGGCTGGGAAAGGTGAGTATTAAATGCATGTCAGGATTCGGCAGGCTGGAAGTGGATCCTCTGTGTCAGAGAGGGATTGGCGTGGACCGTGTCGGTGGACCAGTTCTAAGTTGCTACTGGTTTTCACCAGAGCCCGCCGCAAAGTGGGATGGACTTGCAGCGGCGGTAACAACCAGGTCGTATCCACCGGCAACGGCTCAACCTCTCTGACTGCTGAGATAGGTGCGGTACAAGGGATTAGACAAGAGCAGGGTCGGATGTAGCCGAAGGTCAGGGCAGGCAGCAAGGATCGTAGTCAGGGGCAACGGTAAGAGGTCTGGAACACAGGCTAGGAACACACAAGGAAAGCTTTCACTGGCACAATGGCAACAAGATCCGGGAAGGAAGTGCAGGGGAAGTGAGGTAATATAGGGAAGTGCACAGGTGAACACACTAATTAAAACCCATGCGCCAATCAGTGGCGCACTGGCCCTTTAAATCGCAAAGACCCAGCGCGCGCGCCCTAGGGAGCGGGGCCGCGCACGCCGGGGCAGCACAGACGGGGAGCGAGTCTGGTAAGCCCAAGGGCCTGAGGAAGCGCAGAAGCGTGATATGGTCCACCGATCCAACGGTCAGTGCTCCGTCTTAATTTCTCCTTTTACATTATAACTTCATTTTTTGCTGCACTGGTTTTCAAAATGTTACTCTATTGGCTGTATGCCTCCTACTTCTCACTCTCTCTCTCTCTTTCTCCCCTCTCTCTCTCTCTCTTTCTCTCTCTCTCCTCTCTCTCAAAATGACAACATCTTTTATGCAGTTTAATAAGTGGAGTAATTGCAGGTTTAAAAGATGATTACAGTATTAACCCCTTAATGATATATTAACCCCATAATGTTATTCTCTCTCTGAATCTTTAGGTTGGCTGTAGAGACATGCAGCTTCATGCCATGCGGTACAATTGTCCAGGGAACTTGATGACGCTCAGCAAGGATCATGCACGAGTCCAATTGTTTAAAATAGGACTGTGGACAATACTGTATATACAGTGACCTCCCAACCTATGATGGCCCCGAGATACGACAATTTCAACATGTGATGGCCATTCAGAGGCCATCGCATGTTGAAGGCAGCATCAACATATAATGCTTTAGTATGTCGGGGCCATTGCATAAACGGTTATATGGCAGTGCAGACTGCTTCAGCTGCCGCCGGATAGCCATTTACGGTGCCCCATGTGGTCCGGTGACGATCACTTACATGTCCTCGGGGTTCCGGAGCGTCCTCTTCGGGATCCCCTGCAAGGCAGGCGCTCTCCTTCATCGTAATCACGTCGCTGTGCATGCCGTCCCGTCATCCAATAGGAGCGGCATGCATAGTGACGTGATAACGGCGACGGAGAGCGAGGATCCCGGGGAAGCAGAGATTGTCCAGAGCGTCGGGGACTCCCCTGGGACGAGGCAACAGCGTTGGAGGGCGACATCCCGGCCAGCGGTGATGAGCGGTGATGGGTCCGGAGCGGCGGGGACAGGTGAGTATTACTTCCTATACTTTACATTGCACGGAACCCTCAACATACGATGGTTTCAACAAACGATGGTTCATTTGGAACGGATCACCATTGTATGTTGAGGGACCACTCTACTGGGTGTCGTATGGTTCCTTTGTAGCCTGACTCTCCGTCAGTTTGAAAATTATTTAGTTTAAAAGCATAAATTTGAAATATGCTTACTGATAATATCATTCAGATGCATTTTAATGCTAGTGAACTAATATGTGACTACTCTGAGATCCAAAGTAGGTCAAAGACAACTACTGATCTGGCCATTACTGGTTTTATATACCATTTTGTTGACAATATATTCATGGGGTTTTCCAACAATTGACATCTATCACTGAGCCACAGGATATCTGAACAATAGGGGTTCGACTAGAACAGAGGTCTGGAGTGTCATTACTCTTAAATACATGAAAGCAATGAGAAAGAGATTGCAAGTGCTGGTGATGGACATTGCACCCTGCTGCTCAATTCAGCGGGGCATTACGCTGATAGAAACAAAACCAAGTTCTGCACTTAGTGTCATAGACTTTGAATGGATCAGTACTGTACATGCTTGTCTCTCCTTTTAATGTTTTTTTTCATTTTGTTTTATTTATTATTTTTGCCCTTTTGCTTGTCGTCCTTTTTTCAGCTATAAGCTTAATTAAAATAAGGCTCAAAAGACAGTGTGTGACCATAGCCTAAGTAAACCAAAACAAAAACCTATAAACAAAAGACTTTGTATGACATGGATGAGAATAAGGAAAATATTTACACGCTTTTTAAAATGGTATATTAATTTTATGGGCTATTATCTATTTTCTATGGGTAAAGTTAATATGCAGGTTTTTTTTGTTTTTGTTTTTTTTTACAAGGTACTAATATATTAATGAGGAAATTAGTTGAAATAAAGCCTAAAATAAATTTGGCCTGAAATGATATTTTGCCAGACTTGATTGCTGGCACAAAGAATAGCCAGCTGCAGAGGTCTGGCAAAGGATTCTTGGCTGAAAAAATATTGATATTGGGCAATTTTCATGCAACCTTGAAACACACTTCAAAGATGAAAAAAGCCCAGTGAAGAGATACATTTTTGCATTAATGTGTCCTTCTTCGTTTGTGCAAACAGGAGTTGAGATGAGATGAAAACATTCCATTTTGATTATACTTTTATTTAGCAAAATAAGATTAATGAAAGATGATCAGAAAACCTGTTTCATGTAGCGGTCATGTAAAAACTTTGAACATTAAAGTGTATCAGTAAGCCACCATGCCAGAGCCTATTGCATATGCACAGCAAATACCTGCCAGTCTACACGCGGGGAGAACGGAAAAATAGTCTGTCTGCTTCTGAAACTGTAGAATAGATATCCTGACACAGATTATGCTGACTCTGTATAATAGGCCGGGCTTTGTAGCTTGCAACTGAATGGTTACCAAAGTCAGTAGAACAGTTGTCATTACTTTGATTATAACACAAAGAGTCTTAGAGTTAAATTAACATTGATTATTTATTACTGATATTAGTTGATTAGTTGTAGTGGAGTTTAATATATTATAATTTTGATTATATTATTATCATTATTATTATTATTATTAGTAGTAGTAGTAGTAGTAGTAATAGTAGTTATTATTATTATTAATAATATTATCTATATATATATAGAACTCAACGTGTGTATGTATATATGTATGTATGTATGTATGTATGTGTGTATGTTCCAGCATCACGTCCAAACGGCTAAATATATTAACATGAAACTCGCCACACATGTTACTGATATGTCAACAACAAACATAGGATAGGTGATTTAACCCTTACTCCCCCCCATTTGCCAGGGGCGGGGTTTATGTTTAAAGTCCTATACAAGTCAATAGGAAATATATGTTACGGCATAACTTCCAAACAGCTGGAGATATTTTGATAATACTTGGTCACATGTTACTCATATGTCCACTTAAAATATAGGATAGTTAATTTAACCCTTAACTACCCCCATTTGTGAGGGTCAGGGTTTTTGTTTAAAGTCCCATGCAAATCAATGGGAAATGTATGTTCCCACATAACTTCCGTACAGCTGGAGATATTTCAATAACTGCTACACATATTACGGGTCGGGATAGGAGGTCGGGATTGGAGGACGGGATAGGAGGACGGAATAGGAGGACTGGATAGGAGGTCGGGATAGGAGGTCGGGATAGGAGGACGGGATAGGAGGTCGGGATAGGAGGTCGGGATATGAGGTGGAGATAGGAGGACGGGATAGGAGGTCGAGATATGAGGACGGTATAGGAGGACGGGATAGGAGATGGGATAGGAGGTCGGGATAGGAGGTCGGGATATGAGGTGGAGATAGGAGGACGGGATAGGAGGTCGAGATATGAGGACGGTATAGGAGGACGGGATAGGAGGACGGGATAGGAGGGCGGGATAGGAGGGCGGGATAGGAGGATGGGATAGATGTATGAATAGGAGGACGGGATAGGAGGACGGGAATGGAGGACGGGAAAGGAGGTCGAGATACGAGGACGGGAAAGGAGGACGGGAAAGGAGGTTGAGATAGGAGGACAGGAAAGGAGGACGGGAAAGGAGGACGGGAAAGGAGGTCGAGATATGAGGACGGGAAAAGAGGATGGGATAGGAGGATGGGATAGGAGGACAGGATATGATGACGGGATAGGAGGTCGGGATACGACAACAATAGATGAGGACGGGATATGAAGTCAAAAGCTTCCTCCTTTCTTTATTTTCCTCCCCAACAAGGATTAGGAAGGAAAAACCGGGCAACACCGGGTACTCAGCTAGTCTATCTATATATATAAAACTCAATGTGTGTGTGTGTGTGTGTATGTTCCACAATCACGTCCAAATGGCTAAAGATATTAACATGAAACTTGGCACACATGTTACTTATATGTCATCAACAAACATAGGTTAGGTAATTTAACCCTTACTCACCCCCATTTGCCAGGGTCGTTTTTTTTCTTAAAGTCCCATACAAGTCTATGGGAAATATATGTTCCAGCATAACTTTCAAATGGCTGGAGATATTTCGATAATACTTGGTCACATGTTACTTATATGTCCACTTAAAATATAGGATAGTTAATTTAACCCTTAACTACTCCCATTTGTGAGGGTCGGGGTTTTCGTTTAAAGTCCCATGCAAATCAATGGGAAATGTAGGTTCCCACATAACTTCTGTACGGCTGGAGATATTTCAATACCTGGTACACATATTACGGGTTGGGATTCGGGAGAGGATATGAGGTCGGGATGGTAGGTAGGGATAGGAGGTCGAGATGGGAGTTTGAGATAGGAGGACGAGATATGAGCACGGGATAGGAGGTCAGGATAGGAGGTCGAGATAGGAGGTCAAGATAGGAGGTTGAGATATGAGGACGGGATACGAGGATGGGATAGGAGGTAGAGATAGGAGGACAGGATAGGAGGACGGGATAGGAGGTCGGATAGGAGGTCGGGATAGGAGGTCGAGATAGGAGGGTGGAATAGGAGGTCGCGATAGGAGGTCGAGATAGGAGGTTGAGATAGGAGGACGGGATAGGAGGACGGCATTGGAGGTAGGGATAGGAGTTCAGGATAGGAGGTCAAGATAGAAGGTCAAGATAGGAGGACGGGATATGAGGACGGGATAGGAGGACAGGATAGGAAGTCGGCATAGGAGGTCAAGATAGGAGGTCAAGATAGAAGGACGGGATAGGAGGATGGGATAAGAAGTCAGAATAGGTGGTCGAGATAGGAGGTCGAGATAGGAGGACGGGATAGGAGGACGGGATAGAAGGACGGGATAGGAGGTCGGAATAGGAGGTTGGGATATGAGGACAAGATGAGGACAAAAATATATGAGAGCGGGATATGAAGTCAAAAGCTTCCTCTGTTGATTTTCCTCCACAACAAAGATTAGGAAGGAAAAACCGGGCAATGCCGGGTACTCAGCTAGTTATATTATAATTATTATTATTAAAGTTTAATGTTATCAACATTGTTACTATGTGTAGGTAGTGTTTATTGCTGTTTCTGTATAATACCACTGTCACGATTCGGCTTACAGGTTGTGGATCCACTGTGTCAGCGAGGGATTGGTGTGGACCGTGCCGGTGGACCGGTTCTAAGTGGCTACTGGTGTTCACCAGAGCCCGCCGCAAAGCGGGATGGTCTTGCTGTGGCGGTAGCAACCAGGTCGTATCCACTAGCAACGGCTCAACCTCGCTGACTGCTGAGAAGGCGTGGGACAGAAGGACTAGGCAGAGGCAAGGTCAGACGTAGCAGAAGGTCGGGGCAGGCGGCAAGGTTCGTAGTCAATATGGATAGCAGGAGATCAGGTAACACAAGCTTGGACAACACTAAACGCTTTCACTGGCACAAGGCAACAAGATCCGGCAAGGGAGTGCAGGGGAAGTGAGGTGATAGCAGGTGGAAGCTAATTAAGCTAATTGGGCCAGGCACCAATCATTGGTGCACTGGCCCTTTAAATCTCAGAGAGCTGGCGCGCGCGCCCTAGAGAGCGGAGCCGCGCGCGCCAGCACATGACAGCCGGGGACCGGGACGGGTAAGTGACTTGGGATGCGATTCGCGAGCGGGCGCGTCCCGCTATGTGAATCGCATCCCCGCCGGCAATGTCAGTGCAGCGCTCCCGGTCAGCGGGTCTGACCGGGGCGCTGCAGGGAGAGAGACGCCGTGAGCGCTCCGGGGAGGAGCAGGGACCCGGAGCGCTCGGCGTAACAACCACTACTTCAATACTACTATTACTACTACTACTACAATTATTGCCACTGCTGATAATAATTATTGATATTATAATTATTATTAATGTTATTGTTATTTTATTGCATATGTATTTTATGTATGTTATTACTTACTAGCTTATATTACACATTGAAATATTTATGTACTGCAGTATATCTTGCATCCTGATTATGTTATTTTACTAAAGGGGTTGCCTATCATCACACTGTATTATATTTTTACAAAAAAACATTACTTGCCTGGTATATCACTGTTGGAATATGAACATATGTCGGGTCCAACCACCGCTTTCTGGTTCTGTCTTGACACAGTAGCTAAAAATCCTGGCCAGTGCATTACAGGCTAAGGTGGGACACTTCTGTGGCCAGTGAGTAGCTGAGCAGTCATTTCCAGCCATGTGTCCATCCAGTAGGTCCCTAGCTGTCACAACTAACCAATAAAACCTTATGATCGAACATTGAGGGAAAAGGGAAGCAACAGAATGACTGAAATTAAAGTTATCTCAGGTCATCCTTTTTTAAACTATCACGTATTCACAGCAATGTCTATGTAATATAACATACCACAATAAAGAACATGCTAAATTGGCTGGGATTTACTCTCACAAGTTAAAGGACAAGTCCCATGCCAATAAGTACAGAAAAACATATGTTTAGATTGCGGGGGGTCCGAGCGCTCTGGCCCCCCCGCAATCGTCTGTATGGAGCCCCGACTCTCTCAAAGAGTGGCACGTCACGGCCCCCTACCAAAGTGGGAGGGGGTCGTGATGCACTACTCTGTGGAAGAGACGGCGCTCCGTACAGACGATCGCGGGGAGGGGGGGAGGGGGTTACAGCGCTCTGACCCCACACAATCTAAAACTTATCCCCTATCCTGCGGAAAAGTGATAAATTTTCTGTACTTATCGGCATTGGGACTTGTCTTTTACGTTTGTTTCTGTGGTGGTTCTCATTTGAAACTCTATGGGGGTGAATTAGCTATCTTTTTGTACATGTTTTTATTTTTTGTTTTCAGCCTAAAAAGTGGGTGTGGTTATTAGGGGGTTGTCCAGGGATAGAAAAGAAGAAATTATTTATTTTAAAAACAGCACCACCTCTGTCCTCAGGTTGTGGGTTCTAGAGAAAGGGAGGAAGGCGCCTCATGTGCGGGATCAGTAGATCTTGCAGGTGGGGGTAGAGGACGGTAATTCCCAAGCCGCTTACCAAAGTTGGTTGTGCGCCCACACACAACAAGGTTAAGAGCAGAAGAGATATGGAAGAAGGTCCACTGCAGCCCTCCTGGGTAAGAGTAAAATCAAAACCGAATGACCAGGGAGTCAGGAGTTTGTCTGGCGCAGAGAGGAACCATCAGGCAGCCAAGTAAAATCAATGGATTTATTAGATGCAACGCGTTTCGCTGCGCATGCGCAGCTTCATCATCCCTGATGAAGCTGCACATGCGCAGCGAAACGCGTTGCATCTAATAAATCCATTGATTTTACTTGGCTGCCTGATGGTTCCTCTCTGCGCCAGACAAACTCCTGACTCCCTGGTCATTCGGTTGTGATTTTACTCAGGTTGTGGGTGGTATTGTAGCTCAGTTCCATTGAGGTAAATGGAGCCAAGTTGTTATACCGCACACACCCTGATGACAGGGGTGGTGCTATTTAAAAAAAATAAAAATAACTCTGTGTTTCTATCCTTGGATTACAGCCTAAGTGTTATGTTTTTTAAGAGACAATTATTAAATGAGAGTTTTTAAGAAGCCTCTACATTTTTGCACAACTTTAGTTAAATAGGTGGAGTACTGATGTATAAACCACACCACAAAAAAGTACATTAAAAAGCAATGTGAAAGTTCAAGCTCAAATAAAAGGGGTGAAAAAATTGTCTATGATGGAGCAACCTATTTAAAATTATGTATGTTCCTGAATGTTGTGATAATGAGGTTAATACGCGTAAGTTTACACTTTGGTTATGATATACGTTTTTAATGTATTTATGGACATTTACTTCTTCACCTTTCATAGGCATTCCTACCTATCTGTCATGTGTTCATTTATGACAAATTTTTGTATCCTCCGCTTTACCAAGGTCAGAAGTCAAATATACTGCCATTTTGAATTAATTCTCCAGGTTTATGTTCTGTTTATTTATTTAAGTGATCTTAAATGATGCTGCTATTGACAGATCTATCTCTTATTTAAAGATGTCATATTAGAGCTGAAGAAAACATCAATACAACCTATAACGTCACTCCCATAGTTATTAAAATATTGATGAAGAATTGCTTCACAGTTCTAACAAGATATGTGCTGTTTGAGCACACATTGAATCACATGGTAAAGGAAATTAGCTACACAATTCTGGGTCATCTCATAAAGAATGCCATAGTCATTGTCAGAAGCAACAACAATGAATTTTTGAGGGCATTTCAGACTTTCACTGTAAACATATTGTACATAACCATGGAAACAATCTATGAGAAAAAGTAGTTAGTTCAATTACTATGGAAACAGAACTAAAGCACACACAAGTTTCTTATTATTGCTTCATAGATTCTGTTCTATATAATACATATGTATCATTGATTGATTCTTTGCATTATTATTGATATTATTATTATTATTACTATTGTTATAATTATTATTATTATTATTATTATTATTATTACACAAGGACATCAACCACTAAGGCTGGGTTCACATATGTCCAGCATCCGGCATAGGTGAACTCAGCCTAAATCTCGACGCAACTGATGCCACAACTGATGACAACTTGACAACTTGTCATCAGTTGTATGGTATGCGGTGTCCATTGTTTCTGGGCAATGGACAGGGGAACGCAGCAAGCTGCGTTCCCCTGTCCGGTGCCCTCCGGCATGTCCAACCATCCGGCGTCAAAATTGAGACGCTGGATGATTGTGAACTGTCCCATTCAAATGAATGGGATCAGTTCTAGCATCAGTTTCCCTCCGGTGCACGCCGGAGGGAAACTGTGCCGGACGACTGATATATGTGAACCCAGCCTTATTATCCATTATTCTCCATGCTTAAAGGTAAAGGAAATGGATTTAAAGCAAGTGCTAGCTAAATACAGTGGGGCAAAAAAGTATTTAGTCAGCCACCGATTGTGCAAGTTCTCCCACTTAAAAAGATGGGAGGGGCCTGTAATTTTCATCATAGGTATACCTCAACTATGAGAGACATGATGGGGAAAAAATCCATTAAATCATATTGTCTGATTTTTAAAGAAATTATTTGAAAATTAGGGTGGAAAATAAGTATTTGAACACCTACAAACAAACAAGATTTCTGTCTCTCACAGACCTGTTACTTCTTCTTTAAGAGTCTCCTCTGTCCTCCACTCATTACCTGTATTAATGGCACCTGTTTGAACTTGTTATCAGTATAAAAGACACCAGTCCACAACCTCAAACAGTCACACTCCAAACTCCACTATGGCCAAGACCAAAGAGCTGTCGAAGGACACCAGAAACAAATTTGTAGACTTGCACCATGCTGGGAAGACTGAATCTGCAATAAGCAAGCAGCTTGGTGTGAAGAAATCAACTGTGGGAGCAAGAAAATGGAAGACGTACAAGACCACTGATAATCTCCCTCGATCTGGGGCTCAATGGAAGATCTCACCCTGTGGTGTCAAAATGATCACAAGAATGGTGAGAAAAAAAACCAGAACCACATGGGGGACCTAGTGAATGACACAGTGAATGATAAAGAGAGCTGGGACCAAAGTAACAAAGGCTACAATCAGTAACACACTACAGTGCCAGGGACTCATAGAGTGCCAGAGGTGTCCCCCTACTTAAGCCAGTACATGTCCGGGCCCATCTGAAATTTGCTAGAGAGCATTTGGATGATCCAGAACAGTATTCGGAGAACGTCATATGGTCAGATGAAACCAAGGTAGAACTTTTTGGTAAAAACTCAACTCGTCATGTTTGGAGGAGAAAGAACAAACATAATTACAGGATGGGCACCACAATCATAGGCGGGTGCAGTCAGTGGTTAAGCAGAGACTATACTGAAAGGAGGAAGAAGTAACCACTATAGAAGACGCACACTAGAAATCATAAGGCAGCAACACCAAAATTTAAAACCACTTAAAAACACATACATAAATCAGGTGGAGGGCTATAGCCCTACAAAAACACCTAAGGCCCCCTGCCAGACCAACAATGGTCCCTGGTGGGTGTCCCAACACACAGGGAGGGGGAAACCTGTATCCGTACGGGCAGTAAAAAGATTAACAATATATCAGAAAATGAACTGAGAATACACAAGAGCCCAATAGTACGAAACAAGGGAAAAAGAAAAATACCACTGATCACAAATATAAATGTGTGACCCAGGGATACCTCACCAGGACAGGGGACCACAGCAGCTCCACGCGTTCCGCCGCTATCTGCGGCTTCCTCCTGAGGAAGCCGCAGATAGCCCTCCACCTGATTTATGTATGTTTTTCAGTGGTTTTAAATTTTGGTGTTGCTGCCTTATGTATTAGTATCAATAAAGATGTGTATATTTTCCGTATGATTTCTGGTGTGCGTCTTCTATAGTGGTTACTTCTTCCTCCTTTCAGTGGAGGAGAAAGAATGCTGAGTTGCATCCAAAGAACACCATACCTCCTGTGAAGCATGGGGGTGGAAACATCACGATTTGGAGCTGTTTTTCTGCTAAGGGACCAGAGCAACTGATCCGTGTAAAGGAAAGAATGAATGGGACCATGTATTGTGAGATTTTGAGTGAAAATCTCCTTCCATCAGCAAGAGCATTGAAGATGAAACATGGCTGGGTCTTTCAACATGACAATAATTCCAAACACACCACCCGTGCAACAAAGGAGTGGCTTCGTAAGAAGCATTTCAAGGTCCTGCAGTGGCATAGCCAGTCTCCAGATCTCAATCCCATAGAAAACCTTTTGGAGGGAGTTAAAAGTACATGTTGCCCAGAAACAGCCCCAAAACATCACTGCTCTAGAGGAGATCTGCATGGAGGAATGGACCAAAATACCAGCAACAGTGTGTGAAAACCTTGTGAAGACTTACAGAAAACATTTGACCTCTGTCATTGCCAACAAAGGGTGTATAATAAATTATTGAGATGAACTTTTGTTATTGACCAAATACTTATTTTCCACCATAATTTTCAAATACATTCTTTAAAAATCTGACAATGTGATTTTATTGATCTTTTTTTTCTAATTATGTCTCTCATAGTTGAGGTAGAACTTGAGGGAGAACTTGAACAATTTGTGGATGACTAAATGCTTTTTTGCCCCACTGAAGATCTAAGGCTGGGTTCACATATGTCCAGTGTCTGGCATAGGTGAACTCAGCCTATATCTCGATGCAACTAATGCCACAATTGATGCCAACGTGCATCAATTGTCACCATTTGTATGGCATTGTTTATTGATGCCGAAGAGGGGAATGCAGCAAGCTGTGTTCCCCTATCCAGTGGCATCCGGTGTGTCCTACCATCTGGCATCAAAATTGAGACACTGGATGAATGGGATCAATTCTAGCATCAGTTTCCCTACGGTGCACGCCAGAAGGAAACTATGCCGGACGCTGTACATATGTGAACCCAGCCTAACTGTTACTTCATTCCTTATTTTATAACAGGGACTTTTATATATATATATATATATATATATATATATATATATATATATATATATATTTTTTTTTTTTTTTTTTTTGTGTTTTACCATTTCTATTATTGGGTTTGGTTGTGTGAAGAATGTAATAAAAACATAATTAATTTTTAAATTACATAAGGTAAACCTAAAATACAGACAATAAATGGATCTCTAGTATTGTCCACTATTTAAGGAGACATTTTATTATTAAATTTGAATATATATAATATTTTTACATACAGTAGCATTATGCATATTTCTCTGGAGAGACCATAGCATTTCTAGCTAAAATGGGAAACAAGCTGTTTTAATAATACACCTGTCACACTCAAATATATGCTGGGCCTACTTAAAACCAATAATACCATCACATTTTCACTATGACTATTAGAAGCAGCAACCCCGCTGCTTCTTTGTGAAGCGTTTTGTATATACTGTTTATCGAGAAGACAGAAATGGTAAAAGCACATTACCATCTTCTCTCCTGGGTGCCTGTGTCTGACAGCCAATCACCCAACCTGCGGCTGTACAATTCTCCATGCAGCCGCTGTTCTGGAATGCCCTTAAAGACCCTTAACAGCTGCCATAAAAACTGTGGTCAGTCATTAGGGGGATACTCATTCAGCATCTGCCTGTAACCAAGTCAAGTCTGAAGCAAACAGTACTGATCTAAACCTAGAACTTCATTCTTGCCCTCCGATTCATTTCCTAAGAAAAATAGGCTGTAAACCAATATAAAGCAGACTATACAATGTTAATGATCTGCAGAATAGTCATGGAACATTTGAATTTCTTGTGTTTTCATTGCTTTACATTTGCATTGTTCTGCTTGCAGCATTAAAGAAGGAGTCTAATAAAATTGTTTTACTATAAAGCCTGGGTTTCCTGCAAATAAATAGGACTCACCTGCCGACACTCCCCCCGGGGTCCCTGTTTCTCACTCCACTCCTCTGCAGTGATCCAATGAGCCTAGGCTTCCAATGTCATGGCCCATTGAATCCCAATGCCACCGAGGCAGGACATTGCTGTGGCCAGGAATTTTCTAACAGGCATTGTGACTAGCTAACCACGGCCGGACCAGGAAGAAGATGGCGGAGGAGGAGCAGAGCAAGATACCAGGACATTGGGGGAGCGACGGCAGGTGAGTTCTGTTTATTGTTTTATTTGCAGGCAGCCCTGGCTTTATAGTACACATTTTTTTTTTTTACATGTGACGTCTCCTTTAATACAGAGAGTAATATAAGATGTGCTCAAGATTAAGGGTCCCCTATTGTGATATCTCGTTTTGATCTATGGGTTCTGAGATTTGAGACCTAAAACAAATGAAGTATCAGAAGGTCTCAGCTAATAATGTGCCTCTAGGCTTTGACATTATGAAGAATGCAACGTATGTGTCTATAGAAAGTCTAGGCTGGGAATTTGCTTAAAATGACTCCTTCTTAAACAATATAATGTAGATCAATTGTCTTCAGATGTGCCAGAATTATCACAGTGGTTCATGCTGTTTGATAAATCTTTTATATCTGTGAAACATCCAGTCTAAGTTCAAACCAACTGTTAGTTGGCTTACTTGAGCCCAGAACTGTATGCCACAATTAAGGCAGCTTTTTTGGCACATTTACGCCAAGCCCCTTTCCCAGTAAGCCACAACTATATTTTGTTTCAAACTAAAAGTGTCTAAAAAGTTGATAAATAGGGTGCAAAATATGTAAGGATACGGTCATATATATCTGACAGTCCGACTAAGTGACTGGCCACAAATGATGTCATAACTGAATGGCAAAGAGGGGAATGAATGAAACAATTTAGACAGCTTTATTCATCTCAATTTGTTGCAGGAAAAGTCGCTAGCTGGTCCCGTGCGAATTTGCCTGGGAAATTTAATTTTCACTGTTTAATTTTTATGACCACAAATTGATCTGATTTAGATCAACTTTGTGCAGTGGTCACTATTTTATCATGTGCAACTTTTCTGCGAAAAATCACAAAAAAGTTGCACTGACCAGATATAGAAGAAATCACTGGACAATTCAACCCTGCCCTATATCACTCCATGTGACAATTGTATTAAAGGGGTACTTCAGTGGAAAACATTTTTTTTTTATCAACTGGTGCCAGAAAGTTAAACAGATTTGTAAATTACTTGTATTAAAAAATATTTACCCTTCCAGTACTTTTCAGCAGCTGTATGCTACAGAGGAAATTCTTTTCTTTTTGAATATTTTTTTTGTCTTGTCCACAGTGCTCTCTGCTGAAATTTGATGCCCATAATTAGGAAC
Organism: Hyla sarda; assembly: GCF_029499605.1. Lineage (NCBI taxonomy): Eukaryota > Metazoa > Chordata > Amphibia > Anura > Hylidae > Hyla > Hyla sarda. Next base: position 404,094,249 of record NC_079190.1, on the reverse strand, counting down.
TGTCCAGAGCAGGAGAAAATCCCAATTGCAAACCTATGCTGCTCTGGACAGCTCCTGACTCGGGCATCAAGTGTCAGAAGAGAGCAATGTGGACAAGACAAAGATTAAATTAAAAAATAAAATAATTTCCTCTGTAGCATACAGCTGCTAAAAAGTACTGGAAGGGTAAAGCTTTTTAGAAGTCATTTACAAATCTGTTTAACTTTCTGGCACCAGTTGATTTAAAAAAAATGTTTTCCACCGGAGTACCCCTTTAAGGTCTGCGCGACTTTTAATACAATTGTCGCGTGGCCCACCACTGTTCTGCGACATTTAACCAGAGCAGTTCAGCGGGCATTCATCAACGTCTGTGTGTCATTTGATAAATTTGGCGCACGGACGCCACTTTCCTCGCAAAAACCAAGTTCCCTTTTGATAAATGCCCCTCAAAGTGCATCAGTTGTATGTCGATCCAGCGCCTAGTTTTTCTTCTGGAGGCCAAACAGGGGAACGCTGAAAGACCGTTCCTGAGTGAATTTGCCCTTTGGTACATTTGACATGAAAATATGACATAAACTAATGATATATTTATATTACTTTTGTTTTTACATCACTTTATAGCTGGCTTGTTCTTTGTTTGTTTGCTAGTATTTCTCCTAATACCTCCAAGAAAATATTTCAGCTTTCTTTTATAACTTTTTACTAAGATGTTATTTACTGTATATTTTTTATTTATTTTTTCTTTGTTACTTTACCCTGCTTGATACTAAATTAAAGAACGTTTGAGATGAACTGTGCCATCTACAAAACTGTTGTAAACAATTTTTTACTGTAATATATATTTTACATGATAAACACTAGCAAAGCATTTTTTAAAGTTTCATGAATTTAAATCTTATTTTGAGCTATCAACCATATCAGATGACCAATGCCACACAAGATATCCACAAATTCATATACATATATACTCATTGAAAATAGATGATATCGCTACAATTGCATATGGTGCTGTGCTGGTATTTCTAATAAAACACAATAAATATCATTATCCCAATCATTCATAAGATAATACTGTATAATGCTACCAAATCTTTCTATTTCTATGGGCTTGCTGGAGAGACCTTATGTACATTTATCATCCAGTCCATTATCATTATAATTACAGAACAAGCTTATGCCATCTATGCATGTCCTTTTCATATATTGACTTTACATTCCCAAACAAAAAAATAAATAACTTTGAATAAAAGGCTTACTATCAGGGTTTTTGTGACATTGTATCTGCTTTATGTTAGGCTAGGATTACATATATCTAGTGTTTGTCATTTTTTCCCTCTGGCGCAGTAAAGAATGCGCCGGAGGGAAACTGATGCTAGAATTGATACTATTCACTTAAATGGGACAGTTTACATCCATCCAACATCTCAATTGGGATATCGGATGGTTGGACTTGCTGAACTGGCTTGCTGCATTCCTCTGTCTGGCGTTTAGAAACAATAGACGCCGGATGCTATACAACTGATGACAACTGATGCATGTTGTCATTAGTTGTGGCATCAGTTGCATCAAGATTAAGGCTGGGTTTATGTATGCCAAACACCGGACATATGTAATCCCAGCCTAACAGGGTTATTTGGGTACCAATGGAACCCTGTTCACACACAATACATGGTAAAAATATTGCCCTTTCTGGGCAGGTTAATATAGTGTAGACTAAGGATATGTTCACATGGCGGAATGTCTGTGCAGAATTCTGCCAGAATATTCCACATGCACATTCCATTGCAGCAGAGTTCCATTCATTTCCATGGGATTCTACTGCACTGTGTACATAGTGGAATTTCTATGGCATGTCTATTCTTTCTGTGGATTTTACTCAGAATGGCATTGCTGTCTATGAGATAATATACTTCTGTGCAAATGTGCAGAAGGACAGAGAGACATTTTGCATATTTTACTACCGTGTAAACATACCCTAATAGTCATTTCAGTATCTCAGGATAAAAAGTCTTTGTGGGAAATGTTGTTAATGCAATTATTTCAGTTCAGGACAAAAGAACCACAGCATAATACAAACCCCTTATAGAGAAACATCATAAAATATGCTATGTAGCAAAGCATGATCATGAAACCTCCACATTTTTCAACATAGCCTGCTGCCCATTTGATAACTCCTTTAAAGGGTTTTCTAAGTTACAACATGAATCCCCTAGCTATAGAGGTCCATGTACTGGGGCCCCCTTTGACCTCAAGAATGTGGATCAGAGTTTTGTTTGGAAACAGAACAATGAGTCCCACAAGAGCACCGACAATCTACTTATTGTCTATGGGGTTGCCACAAAGATAGTCAAATGATGTACTTGGCTTTTTCCTCAATGACCTTATGAATTGGGACCCAAGTCTTGTTTTGAATGGGAGTGGCGAGTTACATGTGTGCACTATTCATAGAGCTGTCTCTGGAGCTTTAAGAGATAGCCTAGGACAAATATTGGCTATCTCTGGCAGCTCCATAGACAATAAATGAAGTTGCAGTGCCCATGTGCAACTCACAGTTCTATTCCCAAACAAGGCTTAAATCTCTGTTCTTAAAGGGGTACTCCGCCGCTAGACATGTTATCCCTATCCAAGCACCCATGATCTGACACTAATCACTTATCCTATCCTAAGGGATAAGTGTTTTAACTTGGAATAACCTTTTAAAGGCTGAATTTGTTTACCAAATAAACATACCCTAAAGCTTACTTATCTAAGAAAAATAGTGAGTTAAGATTTCTACCTAACTAGTAACTACTATATAGATCTAGCACTGTCACTCACTTTGTAGCTAAGAGATGGCATAAAGTTCTATACATATTATATGTAAATATGGGGTTGAGAACAGTAAAGACATGTGTCCTATGTTTCTAAAGCACATTACTGCATATTTGCATATATTACAATATTTCCTTATCCAAATGAGAACTCATATTTTCTGCTAATACAAAACTGTGTGAGTATGAAGGATACACACAGCAGGAAAACAAAGCCAGCATGGGATAATTCAAGTTAACAAATCAAAGTTTTCTAAATACTGTAAGAACACAAATCTGAGACTATACCTGCCTTCTAATGTACTGTGAATAATATAACCTCCACTAGGAAACTATTTTATTCAATTTAGAAGATTTAAATCACAAGCCAATAAATATAACCAACATATTGTTTACCATACCGTAAGCAACAATTGTATTCACCATAACATTGAAGTAACCTCACAGCCATTGGAAGCCACTGTCAATGTCTCAACCAGCTGCAAATGAGTAATACAAAAGCACTTACCAGAGCCTCTTTTGGTAACGACTTTTAAGCTTTGTGCCAGGGTAACGTAAAAGAGGAGCAAATGTGGAATAGGAGCTTTCATCTTGCAACTCCCAATAAAAGGTCTCTGAAAAAAAAGAAGAGATTTGATATAATGATAAGTATTAAATCATAGGAGTTGGCAGATACCAAATATTTTTACACCATTGCTTAAATACTGCACATATATTTATTTGTTTTCTAGACTACTGTCATGTTGTCCAGATGTAGCCATTGTTATCTTGAATGTGTTGACCCAACACAGCATGAACGTCCCTGTGCATAGTTGTCAAGGCAACGTCACTAGTCCGGGGCCGAGCCCGGAGCGGAGTAGAGGGCCTCCCGGTGAAGATGGACAGCCCGGAACGACTAACCCTCCCCACCAGACTGTCCCTGTAGCATAGATCAGCTCACCCTTCCTTCCCACCGAGGGGAGGGGAGTAGAAAACTAAAGGGGGGGGGGTCTGGATGATGACGAAGGCCCTGCAGTGGTCTTCAACCTGCGGACCTCCAGATGTTTCAAAACTACAACTCCCAGCATGCCCGGACAGCCAATGGCTGTCCGGGCATGCTGGGAGTTGTAGTTTTGAAACATCTGGAGGTCCGCAGGTTGCCGACCACTGATTGAAGGGATTGACAGGCGGTGATCATGAAGGGGAGGGGGGGGGGGGTGATGACTGGGTGATGATGACTTGGGTCTGGATGATGACAGGGAGAGGATGATGGGGGTCTGGATGATGACAGGGTGATTATGACGTGGGTCTTGATGATGACAGGGTGAGGATGATGGGGGTCTGGATGATGACAGGGTGATGATGACGGGGGTGTAAATGATGGGGGTCTGGATGATGACAGGTGGGGAAGATGTATTTCCCACCCTAGGCTTATAGTCGAGTCAATAGGTTTTCCTGGGTTTTTGGGGTGAAATTAGGGGCCTTGGCTTATATTCGGGTCGGCTTATACTCGAGTATATACGGTACTATCATATAAATAATATAGTGCACAGAGACCGACTAAAGGCTATCAGTAAACCATATGTCGTGGATAACAACCCATCTCCTATATATTGCTCACAATCTATCTCATAATGTGCCTGAAAATAACATGCATGCCTGGTTACACCAACCCAGCAGTCTGGGATCCTATGTGCACTCACCCATAGTTACTGCCAGTACGTCACCAAACCCCTACAGCCACTGTTTTGTACCTTCCTCAGGGGGCTTGAAGAGGAAGCGTGATTAGCGAAATGGCGTTGGGGTGACTCCAGGTTCAGTGGGTAAGGCTATTGGTATTGGTGACTGTTATGGAAATTTGGTGATAGTCTCTTTATTTCTGCTGCAGCAGGGGAATGGGGTTCAGTGGTGACACAGTGTGTGGGTGGAATCTCCCCTCCTTTTGTGTTCGGTACTTTGTCCCCCTCTCCATGTTTATTACCCTACTTCAATTTTTGTTCAGTCACTTATGCCATCAGTCCTTTTTCTTTTACCCTTTTTTCACAGTACAGATATGGTGTATTAGCATTTTCCTTTTGCCACCATCTTTAGCGAGCACTATGATCACATTGCTTTGTTCACATATGCTACTTTTTATGGCTTGATGAATACAGATGTGCAATATACTGTATGCTCACATGTGCTATATATCTTTCCTTTTTGCTATATATCCAATACTATGGTACTGTTCCTGTGAGTCTATTTGTGCAGTCTGACTGTTTGCTGCTATTTTAAATGATTTTCTGTGATTGGATTATGTCTAATAAAATTGTCATTCTTTTGCTATAAAGTGTCTCTTGGTTTTATTATGTAGGTTTAATAAACTATTGTTTTAGTAGTAGAAATCTTTCGATTATAGTACATAATAGCCATCAGTATGAAAGGGTTAAAATGCCATGCTTCCGACAGCATTCCTTCTAGGCTGTGCGCTTTGGAAAGGAAGGAGTTGAAACCTCATTTTAAAGGGGTACTCCGCTGGAAAACATTTTTTTTTAAATCAGCTGGTGCCAGAAAGTTAAACAGATTTGTAAATTGCTTCTATTAAAAAATCTTAATCCTTCCAGTACTTATTAGCTGGTGTATGCTCCACAGGAAGTTCTTTTCTTTTTGAATTTCCTTTCTGTCTGACCACAGTGCTCTCTACTGACACCTCTGTCCATTTTAGGAAATGTCCAGAGATGTCATCAGAGAGCACTGTGGTCAGACAGAAAGGAAATTCAAAAAGATAAGAACTTCCTGTAGAGCATATGGCAGCTGATAAGTACTGGAAGGATTAAGATTTTTATATAGAAGTAATTTACAAATCTGTTTAACTTTCTGGCACCAGTTCATTTAAAAAAAATGTTTTCCAGTGGAGTACCCCTTTAAAGCAGTGTTTCCCAAAATGCCTGCCTCCAGCTGTTGCAAAACTACAACCCCCAGCACTGCACCGGTCACACTGGTTTGGGGAAACATTATTCTAAAGAGATCCATGAATCTAATAACAGATTTACTGGCCTGCAGAGGGCAGAATCTGTAAACGTTTAATTTCTGGAGCTCATGGCCTAGAGAAAACAGTGATCTCCACACTGTTCCTATAAGAAAAAACATATGTTTTTTTTTTTTTTTTTCCCTTATGATTAGATCCAGCTCTTACTATCCTATAATTATTTTGAAGCTACTAAGCTTCCCACAAGCATTTGGATGATGATAAAATGGCAGAATTCCCAGTGCCTACCTATGAAATATGATAATTTATAATTACCGGTTCTCACTGATAGGCCTCGCGTATATTCCAGCTTATATAATTTATCTTTTGCTTTAGTTAAAATTAGAAAAGATAGAAGAATAAGAAATATGAGAGAGGAATAGCTTTATGCGGTATAATACATACAAATTAAACATGATATATAAGCCTGGGGCATCCGTGAACTCTCTGACAATGTTAAAACAGCATGTGAAAGTAACTTCTGCTTCATTCGGGGACAGTGAATGAAAGAGTATACTTTCATCTTCGTAAGATAGATCAACTGGGATGAGATTCCAATTTCCTCCCAATGGTATAAATGGTGAAAGTTTTCACAATAAGAGAGATGGCACAGAAAAGATGAAATTACAATCGGTTCAATATGTGAAGAGATCTGAAAGCATATTAAACTAAGAGGGGTTATTATGAATTATCAAGAAAAATGAGGTCATCTGAAATTTGACATTCCATAATACACCATATGTTACAGTTACTTGCCACTCAAAGTTATAAATATGGTAATATTTCTGTGGGTTGCATGAAATGTCTTCCGTTCTCAGGCAGGTAATTCAATAAATATAAATTACAGTATCTCCAGAAATCATATTTTTCATCATAGATGATTTATATCAATATCTCTGAGTTACACCCCACCGCTTTTCTCCAGCAGGAGGGCTTGACTAGAACAATGTTGACTCTGTAGGATGATAAAAATCATATGTCTTTGGCTTTTTCAATTGTTACAATTTTTTTAAATTTAAATAAAGGTTATCAAAAAAGGATTTCTCGAAAAAGCACTTATGCATATGAGTCTTTACAACATGATTGATAATTGACTATAGTGTCATTCCACCTACAGGAAAAGTCATACTAAATGATGCAAAGATGATTCATTTAGTGTCGTACCGTTACAATCTTATACATGCAGTGTGAGTCATCCTCTTAGCCGTGGGGGTTAAAAAAAAAAAACAATTGCCCTAATCTCTTATTTATATGTGAAGGTTAACTTTTACATGCAAATGCATATTACCGTATGTAACATGGATACATACAGTGGAAATATAGCTGAATCTACTGTGCTCCTGGGGTTTTGAGTCTTGACCCAGGTAAAGAAAATAAAAACCATTGGGTCAATATGTGGTTATGTAATTATCAAATATGTTTGTAATAAAAAAGGATAGTGGTTGGCAAATACTATAGCACTATTTCACTATTCCTTCTATAGCATTTATGATTGCATTGTTTTCCATGAATGCTGGTTTTCAATAGAGGTTTTCCCAATGGGATTACATTTATTGACCTTTCAACTACTTTTGATTGTTGGTGATTTAAATAGAACATATAATGACAATAAAGTTTTTATGTTAAATAAAAAATAAAAAAACAGTCAAACATGCAAGTCACCTACCCCCCTCCCCCCAGACATTATTTTTCTATGGGACTTATATTTGTTGTATATCATATCTCTAAACTGCTGTAATGTCAGCAATGACATTGCAAATAACTTCTTGGTACTGCCATTGTACCTTACCTAAGATTAGTGGTAGGAGAGTCACAAGACTCCAATGGGGCACTGTGGCAGCCAAGGGATAAGAACCCACATGCCATGTGTGAAAGAGTATTTGACCATGCCCAGAAAATGGCCTAGTACAGTGTTTCCAAGCACGGTCCTCAAGTACCCCCAAGAGGTCATGTTTGCAGGATTCACTTAATCCTTCACAAGTGATATAACTGTGGTGGTGCCTGATGCACTGTCCATAATTATATCACCAGTAAAAGGAAATCCTGAAAACATGACCTGTTGGGAGAACTTGGGACCTGGCTTGGGAAACACTGGTCTAGTAGATTGGCTATATCCCCTTAAGGACTCAGGGTTTTTCAGTTTTTGCACTTTCGTTTTTTCCTCCTTACCTTTTAAAAATCATAACCCTTTCAATTTTCCACCTAAAAATCCATATTATGGCTTATTTTTTATGTCACCAATTCTACTTGGCAGAGACATTAGTCATTTTACCCAAACATTCACGGCAAAACGGAAAAAAAAATCGTTGTGCGACAAAATCGAAGAAAAAACGCCATTTTGTAACTTTTGGGGGCTTCCGTTTCTACGCAGTGCATATTTCGGTAAAAATGACACCTTATTGTTATTCTGTAGGTCCATATGGTTAAAATGATACCCTACTTATATAGGTTTGATTTTGTCGTACTTCATCATAACTACATGCAGGAAAATTTATATGTTTAAAAATGTCATCTTCTGACCCCTATAACTTTTTTATTTTTCCACGTACAGGGTGGTATGGGGCTCATTTTTTGCACCGTGATCTGAAGTTTTTATTGGTAGGATTTTTGTTTTGATCGGCACTTTTTGATCATTTTTTATTAATTTTTGAATGGTATAAAAAGTGACCAAAAATACGCTTTTTTGGACTTTGGAATTTTTTTTGCGCGTACACCATTGACCGTGCGGTTTAATTAATGATATATTTTTATAGTTTGGACATTTACGCACGCAGTGATACCACATATGTTTATTTTTTTTAATTTACACTGTTTTATTTTTTTTTATGGGAAAAGGGCGGGTGATTCAAACTTTTATTAGGGAAGGGGTTAAATGACCTTTATTAACACTTTTTTAAACTTTTTTTTGCAGTGTTATAGCTCCCATAGGGACCTATAACACTGCACACACTGATCTCTCATGCTGATCACTGGCGTGTATTAACATGCCTGTGATCAGTGTTATCGGCGCTTGACTGCTCCTGCCTGGATCTCAGGCATGGAGCAGTCATTCGTCGATCGGACACCGAGGAGGCAGGTAAGGGCCCTCCCGGTGTCCTGTAAGTTGTTCGGGATGCTGCGATTTCACCGCGGCGGTCCCGAACAGCCCGACTGAGCAGCCGGGATACTTTTACTTTCACTTCAGATGCGGCGGTCAGCGTCTGAAGGGTTAATACAGGGCATCACCGCGATCGGTGATGTCCTGTATTAGCCGCGAGTCCCGGCCGTTGATAGCTGCCGGGACCGACCCGATATGACGCGGGGACACCGCGTGACCCCGCGGCATATCGCGGGAGTCGGCGGAGGACGTAAATATACGTCCTTCGTCGTTAAGGAGATATATTATCTGTCAGTTCTATACTGAGAGACAATAATGCTTTGGAAATCTAAAGCTGCAATGTATATTTTATTTAGAAAAGTATATTTTAATAAATAAGCATGGTACCACAACAACTATCTACAGTATCGATAAATTGAACCAAGTTACTTTAATCATATAGTAGGCAAGGCTACACTTAAACAATGCATTATTCTTTCTTATCTCCCCCCTCTGTTTTGCTCTATATATTTTGTAGGATGCTCCCACCGGAACACACATGCTTTTTACGGTCTACATAGATTAACCATGGCACCCTACCACTAAAGTAAGACTCTCTATACAACAGCTTATATGCACTTCTCCTGTTAGAGTTTTCAGTCATTCTAAACAAGCATAAATCAAAAAAGTCTAGGTCTAAAGTTTGTTTCTCCCCCACCTAGAGATCAAATGGTTTAGTCTACAGGGGCTCCAAGCTTTCTTTACCATAGCAGTCTACCTAAAGACCTAGTCGCAGCAAAAGGAAAACTGTCACCCGTTTACCCACACTATAACCCGATACATGGGGTTATAGTGCGGGTGAACAGGAGGCCAATGCGGGGGATACCTACCTGCAGTCCGGAGCTCCGATCCCCAGAAAGTCCCCCTCTTCCAGCACTGACTTGCATTTTGAAGTTGGCCCGTCAGCTAGATTTAAGTATTCATAAGCGCTGGTCACATGAGCGCTCATGCCTACTGAGCACTCACTTGACCGGCAGATATCACGGGCCCGCCTCAAAGCGCAAGTCAGCACTGGAAGAGAGGGACTTTTGGGGGATGAGGGCTCCGGACTGCAGGCAGGTATAGCAGTCCAAGACCCCGCATTGGTCTCCTGTTCACCCGCACTATAGCCTCGTGTATCGGGTTATAGTGCGGGTACACGGGTGACCATTTTCCTTTAAAACAAAATAACATTAATTCATAAGTAGAAATATGGAATTACATCCCTGCTCTTCATCCACCCATTCCCCTCCCCTTGATCCACTGATACTTCTTCCCTTCATCCATCTCCCAGCCTTCTTGATCAAATTTGATGGACATGTGTTCTGTCAACCTTACTAACTACAGTATGTACTGTAACTATGTAGTGAGTGTTCTATTATCTTTTAGTTGTAGAGAATAGTCCAACAATATTAAAATTTTGGTGCAGCTTTGTAAGTAGAATATTATAAAATATGTTGCATTTTGTTCGACTAGAGTCATGAGGGGGGGGGAGAGTTGAAATGTATGTGTTTGCATTATAGCTAAAAACAAAACATTGTGCCCAGAACTGCACCTTTTAGCTCACATATTTCTGCTTGATAAATGTATGGTTACCCAAGCTGCATTCTATTGTTTAATGCCCTATAAACTGTAGAAAATAGTAAGCATTTTGGGATGGAAATTTGCTGGGTTTGTATCGTTCAGCTACATTCATGATTCACCAACTGACAGAGCTTTGTAAAATTAATGAGATAACCCAATCCTCATCCGAAATAGTTGAATGTCTAAGCATTACTGCATACGGCTGAAACACATGCTTAGGATCTCACATAGCAATGTTTGCAAGCAAAGGTGCCAATAAATCAAGTTTAGAGTACTTCTAAAACTAATGATAGGAGACTTTTACATTTGTGTTATGCGATATACAGTGGAAATGTTTATACCAAGGGGTACTCAACTACCTTTACTAAGGGTCCACTTATTCAGGTCTGCCATCAGGTGGAAGTCACAGTTGAACGCTAAGCCTGGTTCACACCTAAAGGCTGAATGCTGCTTATTGCAGAGTATTTTATTACCCTAATAGTAAATTATAGGGTAAGATGAGTTACTGAAGTGTGGAGGATGTAAAACTACATTTCCCAGTATGACCTGAATACAACCACACTGTGCCTCTTAATATGATACTGCCATATACTGTGCCTCCTGAATACAATATTGCCACATACCATGCCCCTGAATATTATTCTGCCACATGCTTAACACTGTACCTTGAAACAATGAATGATGTATCCGTGCCTCATCAAACAATAGATGATGCCATTGTTCCCATATGTGCTCTTAATAATTTTAGGGGATAACAAGCTGATCAGTGAAGGTCTGACAGCTGGAACCCCCACCAATCAGAGAATAAAATACTCCTTTAATTTCTTTTTCTTTTTTTTCTTATGTAAAATATTTTCAGATAAAGAGCAAGGTCACCCAAGCAGTTAGCAGATCATGAGTTTCTAATTATTCCAAGGATATCTTAAAGGGGTAATCCGGTGAAAACTATGTTTTTTAAATCAACTGGTACCAGAAAGTTAAACAGATTTGTAAATTACTTCTATTAAAAAATCTTAATCCTTCCAGTACTTATTAGCTGCTGAATTCTACAGAGGAAATGATTTTCTTTTTGGAACACAGAGCTCTCTGCTGACATCATGACCACAGTGCTCTCTGCTGACATCTCTGTCCCTTTTAGGAACTGTCCAGAGCAGCATAGGTTTTTTAAAGGGGATTTTCTCCTACTCTTTACAGTTCTTAAAATGGACAGAGATGTCTGCAGAGAGCACTATGGTCATGATGTCAGCAGAGAGCTCTGTGTTCCAAAAAGAAAATAATTCCCTCTGTAGTATTCAGCAGTATTTACATATCAGTTTAACTTTCTGGCACAAGTTGATTGGAAAAAAAAAGTTTTCCCCTTTAATTACCCCTTTAAGTTAAACAGTCCTATTCTTAGACAGTGAGGACAAGAAAGTCTAAGAATGTGCCTGGTTGATCAAAGTATATCAGGCTGTTTGATTAAGGTATCATATTCTTAGGCCACACCCTTTGTATCCAAACTATTTCTCTTTAACGAAGGCTAAACCCCTTTTGTTGGACATTAGGTAAACATGTCTAAAAAGTGTTTAAAACTGATAATAAAGTCATTTAAGACAATTTTTAGGTCAAAGTTACACTAAACTTTTTGAAGCTGCTGCTATAGCAAATCTGTCCTATTATGTATTTTTTACTGAATGTCTTGGATATTTAAGAGGTATTCTGGCCTTAGACATCTTATCCCCTATTCAAAGCAAAGGGGGTAAGAGGTCTGATCGCTGGGGTCCCACCACTGGGACCTCCTGCAATCTCGGTGGTGCTCCCAGCACTCTGTTCCAGGAGCTGTTCCCAAGACGGAGATGTTCTGTCATGCCATGCCCCCTTGTGACATCACGCCCCCTCCATTAATGTCTATGGGAAGGATTGTGATAGCCATCACACCCTCTCCCATAGATATGAATAAAGGGGGCAGGGTGTGATGTCACGTCTCCATCTCGGGAGCAGCAATCACAAATCACATATGAACTTAGATGTGCCTTTATGAAGGAGTGAAGAGGGATAGAAGTTGAGCTGAGTCAGAGTCAGCTGTGAGCATTGCGACTGAATGGAACCAAACTACTTCTCTAATACAAGCTTCAGAATAGGAACTGCAATAAATGTCTAATTAATACTGAAGAATTGTTTTATTACCCATAGTACATACAAACAATATGTAAAGGTATCCTAAGCCATGTAATATTTCCCCATCCCTTGAAAGAAAAAAAAAATCCTTAAATGATTTTTTTTTACTTGCACAAAATATGCAAGGTCAAATCTACTAGAGGGTATTGTTGCAAAGAACTATAATATCACTGTGGGATGCTTCTGACAAGTACAAGTTAAATTGCTTTTCAAAGAATCAGAAGACTGTTGAGACACGCTTACTTTTAAGTGAAGTTATCTGAGGTTATTTTATCACATTTATAAAGAGGTTCGGTACTGAGCCCTCGAGAATAGTACTTTCTATAAGTCAGTCTAGAGAGTTCCAATATACTTTACCCATAAATGGAGTAAACAGCTTCTAATAATCCTGAAAACGTGATTTAGGCCATTCTATGTTAGTGAAAGAGATGTTGGTAAACTGTTCTCAGATATTCTGGCATCTACAATAACTACATTTTTTTATTTTTTAGATTCTGTATTGTTGTGTTTTAGTGCCTGTTTCCTATTGATTTCAACAGGTTGGAATACAATACGGTAAAGCAATACTTGCAAGACATGTGTGCCATGTTCAATAGGAACAATGCATGACATTATTCCCAGAACTGCTACTAAGAAAGGCCACATCTGTCAAAAAACACCAACAAACCTTATTGTAATATCAGCAACAATGTCCCATGGGATCTAGGAACCAACGGCGTAGATCCAGACGACCGAGGCAGAAGCCTGATCATTGGACCACAGATTCGGGGTCAAATTCGAGTAACACAGAGGACTGTAAAAAGGCCCCCAAAAATCAAGAGTTGTGAGATGGTGCTAATTCCACCATTACACCCAGTCTTTTAGGCGACAGACACACCGGGGCGGACGATGCAAGAGATGTACCCTCTCTATTATTTTTCTGGCAATGTGGGAGGAGTAAGTTGTCTACGGACCTGGGAACCAGTTTGCCAAATACATCCGGCACTGGACCAGGTTCATAGACGACATTCTCATAGTGTGAACAGGGACCCAGAGACAATTCTCCGCCTTTGTGGAATATATTAATATCAATCATGTTAATATACAATTCACAGTAATTTCTAGATGTTGAATTGATCTTGGAAAACGGGAATATAAGTGTAAAAGGGTATCAAAAACCGACAGTTACTAACTCTTTATTAAAATACACTAGTTACTACCACCCACATGAAACTAAAGCCCTATCATATGGACAATTCCTCCATTTAAAGTGAAACAATTCAGACTATGCAGCATTTGTGGAATAGTCTTGTGCTTTAATGGAAAAACTAAGAGCCCGGGGATACCCAGAGATTTCCATTCAGCAAGCTTTTGTTAGGGCCAGAAAACAGGATCACAAGGATTTCATTTTTTCCAGCAGAAAAACAAAAGAGAGAAGTAAACTGAAATGAGCTATTTTCTCTTTTGAGTTTAGTCTGGCTGCAGATTTGGTAAAATGGGCCATCAATAAGAAATGGCATTTATTGCAGGCTGATTTAACCCCTAAGGACACATGACGTATGCGTATGTCTCCGCACCGTGGGCTTTAAGGACCCATGACGTATGAGTATGTCATGGCGTTTTCCGGTCTTTGCCGCTCCCCGGGCGGAGATCGGAATGGCATGCCTGCTGAAATCCTTCAGCAGGCATGCCGTGCAAATGCTGAGGGGGGTCCCGGGACCCCCGCATGTCGGCGATCGCCGGAGATCACTTGCAAAATCACGCAAGTGATCTTCGGCGATTCGGGTCATATACTTGTGACCCGATGACCCACAAATACAAGGTGATAAGCGGTGTACAATACACCGCCAATCACCTGCCGTTGCTGGGGAGCGGTGACAATACTGTCACCGCCCCAGCAACGCTGCTATTGGCTGGCGATTGTCCAGCCAATAGAAGAGTGGCAGAGGAGGGGTTAACGGTCCTTCCCGCCGCTGTACCCGCTCTCTGTGTTCAGTCAGCTGGTGCAGCAGCAGGAAGAGGACCGTTGATCCCCCCTCGGAGCTCTGGAGCCCCCTCAGTAGCCGTTAGAATAGGGACAGAGGCTAGCAGGGACAGGTAGGTGTAATAAAGTATAATAAAGTAAAAAAAAAGTAAAAAAAAAGTAAAAAAAAAGTAAAAAAAAAAGTAACCCCCTGACCCCCTAATAGGTCCCCAAGGGTCCTATTAGGGCTTGATATCTGACCCCGGGCCCTATTAGGGGTTCAGGGAGCTGCGTGCACCATCCCTTTTTTTTGGTTGCAGCTTTTTTTTTCCCCTGATAAAAAGGGTTAAAAAAAGTTTAAAAAATCCCTCCCCCCCCTGACCCCCTAATAGGTCCCCCAGGGTCCCAGGGTCCCATGACTCCTTCTCTTCTGAGCATTGTAGTTCACCCACAGTGCGCTTCAGGTCAACTTATAGGGTACCTCAATACTCAGAAGAGATGGGGTTACAAATTTTGTGGGGACTTTTCTGCTATTAACCCTTGCAAAAATGTGAAATTTGGGGGGAAACACACATTTTAGTGAAAAAAAAAATTTTTTTTTTTACATATGCAAAAGTCGTGAAACCCCTGTGGGGTATTAAGGCTCATTTTATTCCTTGTTACGTTCCTCAAGGGGTCTAGTTTGCAAAATGGTATGCCATGTGTTTTTTTTTTGCTGTCCTGGCACCATAGGGGCTTCCTAAATGTGACATGCCCCCCGAGCAAAATTTGCTCTCAAAAAGCCAAATATGACTCCTTCTCTTCTGAGCATTGAAGTTCGCACGCAGTGCTCTTCAGGTCAACTTATGGGATACCTCCATACTCAGAAGAGATGGGGTTACAAATTTTGAGGGGGTCTTTTCTGCTATTAACCCTTGCAAAAATGTGAAATTTGGGGGGAAACACATTTTAGTGAAATTTTTTTTTGTTTTTTTTTTACATATGCAAAAGTTGTGAAACCCCTGTGGGGTATTAAGGCTCACTTTATTGCTTGTTACGTTCCTCAAGGGGTCTAGTTTCCAAAATGGTATGCCATGTGTTTTTTTTTTTTGCTGACCTGGCACCATAGGGGCTCCCTAAATGCGACATGCTCTCAAAAAGCCGAATATGACTCCTTTTCTGAGCATTGTAATTCGCCCGCAGTGCTCTTCAGGTCAACTTATGGGATACCTCCATACTCAGAAGAGATGGGGTTACAAATTTTGAGGGGGTCTTTTCTGCTATTAACCCTTGCAAAAATGTGAAATTTGTGGGGAAACACACATTTTAGTGACATTTTTTATTTATTTTTACATATGCAAAAGTCGTGAAACACCTGTGGGCTATTAAGGCTCACTTAATTCCTTGTTACAGTCCTCAAGGGGACTAGTTTCCAAAATGGTATGGCATGTGTTTTATTTTTTGCTGTTCTGGCACCATAGGGGCTTCCTAAATGCAACATGCCCCCCAAAAACAATTTCAGAAAAACAAACTCTCCAAAATCCCCTTGTCGCTCCTTTGCTTCTGAGCCCTCTACTGCACTCACCGAACACTTTACATAGACAGATGAGGTATGTGCTTACTCGAGAGAAATTGGGCTGCAAATATAAGTATACATTTTCTCCTTTTACCCCTTGTAAAAATTCAAAAATTGGGTCTACAAGTACATGCGAGTTTAAAATATGAAGATTGTGAATTTTCTCCTTCACTTTTCTGCTATTCCTGTGAAACACCTAAAGGGTTGAAATGCTGACTGAATGTCATTTTGAATACTTTGGGGGGTGCAGTTTTTATAATGGGGTCATTTGTGGGGTATTTCTAATTTGAAGACCCTTCAAATCCACTTCAAACCTGAACTGGTCCCTGAAAAATAGTGAGTTTGAAAATTTTGTGAAAAATTGGAAAATTGCTGCTGAACTTTGAAGCCCTCTGGTGTCTTCCAAAAGTAAAAACACATCAATTTTATGATGCCAACATAAAGTAGACATATTGAAAATGTGAATAAAAAAAAATTTATTTGGAATATCCATTTTCTTTACAAGCAGAGAGTTTCAAAGTTAGAAAAATGCAAAATTTCAAAATTTTCATCAAATTTTGGGATTTTTCACCAAGAAAGAATGCAAGTTAGCACTAAATTTTACCACTATGTTAAAGTAGAATATGTCACGAAAAAACAGTCTCAGAATCAGAATGATAACTAAAAGCATTCCAGAGTTATTAATGTTTAAAGTGACAGTGGTCAGATGTTCAAAAAATGGCCGGGTCCTAAGGTGTAAAATGGCTGGGTCCTTAAGGGGTTAATGGACCTCACAAAACAATGTCCGTTGATTTCGTTCCGAAGAACCCGACATCTCCGAGGCGAAGTAGTAAAAAGTCATGTGTCACTACCCAATGTGAACTGGTTGCAGCGTGATTTGCCAAATGGCAGTCACCGCTGCAAACATTTTTCTTTTTGCAAGTATCTTGACACATCCTGATCTGTTCAGTTAGGTCCCGTAAAACGTGTGGTAAATGATTTCTTTACATGTAGATACAGGAATCAATCTGGACAGACATACAAGACTGCTACAAGCAGAAGCCAGATGAATCATCCGGACGGGAGCCACTGGCATGTTAGAATTAAACGACAGAAATGACTTGTCCTCCTTTTTGTAATTGTGTATATTTTCATGTAGAATTGTTTCTTCATGCATTTGTGATTATGAATCTCCATTTAATGCAGTTTTGTTAATTGTTATACATGTTCTTTTGGTTTGTATTTGAAGCATGCACTGAAGGGTTAAGTGGGAGGTCCTCTCTCTTTTCCCAACACACCTTGAAAAAGCGTCCTTGTGACGTGAAACAATAGCGTTGTTGGTGGAGTGCATCCTCGTGTGTACGCCTGGCTAGTGGCTAATAAAGAAGCAAGGTGAAGCAGCATATTGGGTGCTGTGTCATCATTTTCTTCTCTGAACCATATTGTAATATTTTGCCAGGGGATCAACAAGTTACTGCAGGGTACCTTACATTTTTTTAATGGAGACCCTCTGGCATACTTCAGCAGCAAGTGAATATAGGACATTAAAGATGTATACTTATTTGGTTTGCAAACTATTACCTTCCACTTTGTGCTATGTGTAATTTTCCCCTTTTATCATCCCAAATGACCCCCGGTTACACCATCTCCTAAATAGCATTTTGTCCATTCAGAAGATGGTCCTCCTATCAACTGTACATGTTATTCTGGTAGATAGGTCATTGAATTTGATAATCATTGTCACGATGCCGGCTGGCAGGTGGTGGATCCTCTGTGCCAGAGAGGGATTGGCGTGGACCGTGCTAGAGGATCGGTTCTAAGTCACTACTGGTTTTCACCAGAGCCCGCCGCAAAGCGGGATGGTCTTGCTGCGGCGGTAGTGACCAGGTCGTATCCCCTAGCAACGGCTCAACCTCTCTGGCTGCTGAAGATAGGCGCGGTACAAGGGAGTAGACAGAAGCAAGGTCGGACGTAGCAGAAGGTCGGGGCAGGCAGCAAGGATCGTAGTCAGGGGCGACGGCAGAAGGTCTGGAATCACAGGCAAGGAACACACAAGGAACGCTTTCACTGGCACTAGGGCAACAAGATCCGGCGAGGGAGTGAAGGGGAAGTGAGGTGATATAGGGAAGTGCACAGGTGTAAACACTAATTGGAACCACTGCACCAATCAGCGGTGCAGTGGCCCTTTAAATCGCAAAGACCCGGCGCGCGCGCGCCCTAGGGAGCGGGGCCGCGCGCGCCGGGACAGAACCGACGGGGAGCGAGTCAGGTACGGGAGCCGGGG
Source organism: Hyla sarda (assembly GCF_029499605.1). Classification (NCBI taxonomy): domain Eukaryota; kingdom Metazoa; phylum Chordata; class Amphibia; order Anura; family Hylidae; genus Hyla; species Hyla sarda. The sequence goes on along the minus strand of NC_079190.1, from coordinate 404,075,858 downwards.
TGCGCATCGCGAGCGGGCGCTACCCGCATCGCGGATCGCATCCCGGCCGGAGGTGGTAACGCAGCGCCCCGGGTCCGTGGAACCGACCGGGGCGCTGCAGTGAGGGAAGTGTAGCGAGCGCTCCGGGGAGGAGCGGGGACCCGGAGCGCTCGGCGTAACAGTACCCCCCCCCTTGGGTCTCCCCCTCTTCTTGGGGCCTGAGAACCTGAGGATCAGACTTTTGTCCAGGATATTGTCCTCAGGTTCCCAGGACCTCTCTTCTGGACCACAACCCTCCCAATCCACTAAAAAAAAAGTTTTTCCTCTGACCTTCTTAGAGGCCAAGATCTCTTTGACAGAGAAGATGTCCGAGGAGCCGGAAACAGGAGTGGGAGGAACAGATCTAGGAGAAAAACGGTTGAGGATGAGAGGTTTAAGAAGAGAGACGTGAAAGGCATTAGGGATACGAAGAGAAGGAGGAAGAAGAAGTTTGTAAGAGACAGGATTAATTTGACACAAAACTTTAAAAGGACCAAGATAGCGTGGTCCCAACTTATAGCTCGGGACACGGAAACGGACATATTTAGCGGAGAGCCATACCTTGTCTCCAGGGGAAAAAATGGGAGGAGCTCTTCTTTTCTTATCTGCGAATCTCTTCATGCGAGAAGAAGCCTGTAAGAGAGAATTTTGGGTCTCTTTCCATATGGTGGAAAGATCACGAGAAATTTCATCCACAGCGGGCAGACCAGAGGGCAAGGGGGTAGGGAGGGGGGGAAGAGGGTGACGGCCGTACACCACGAAAAACGGAGATTTGGAGGAAGATTCAGAGATTCTGAAATTATACGAGAATTCGGCCCAAGGTAGAAGATCTGCCCAGTCATCCTGGCGGGAGGAAACAAAATGTCGTAAATAGTCACCCAAGATCTGGTTAATTCTCTCTACTTGTCCATTGGATTGAGGATGGTATGCAGAAGAAAAATTTAATTTAATCTTGAGTTGTTTACAGAGAGCCCTCCAGAATTTAGACACAAATTGGACGCCTCTATCCGAGACGATCTGTGTAGGCAACCCGTGAAGACGAAAAATGTGTACAAAAAATTGTTTAGCCAACTGAGGCGCTGAAGGAAGACCAGGAAGAGGGATGAAATGTGCCATTTTGGAGAATCGATCAACGACCACCCAAATAACAGTGTTGCCATGGGATGGGGGTAAGTCAGTAATAAAATCCATACCAATCAGAGACCAAGGTTGTTCGGGGACAGGTAGAGGATGAAGAAAACCAGCGGGCTTCTGGCGAGGAGTCTTATCCCGGGCACAGATAGTGCAGGCTCGCACAAAGTCCACCACATCAGTCTCTAGAGTCGGCCACCAATAGAAGCGAGAGATGAGTTGCACAGATTTCTTAATGCCCGCATGACCTGCGAGATGGGAGGAGTGACCCCATTTGAGGATCCCAAGGCGTTGGCGTGGAGAAACAAAGGTCTTTCCTGGAGGAGTTTGCCTGATGGAGGCTGGAGAAGTGGAAATCAGGCAGTCAGGAGGAATGATGTGTTGAGGAGAGAGTTCAATTTCAGAGGCATCTGAGGAACGAGAGAGAGCATCGGCCCTAATGTTCTTATCAGCAGGCCGAAAGTGAATTTCAAAATTAAATCGGGCAAAGAACAGAGACCACCTGGCCTGACGAGGATTCAGCCGTTGGGCAGACTGGAGGTAGGAGAGGTTTTTGTGATCGGTGTAAATAATAACTGGAAATCTTGATCCCTCCAGCAGATGCCTCCATTCCTCAAGTGCTAATTTAATGGCTAGAAGCTCTCGATCCCCGATGGAGTAGTTCCTCTCCGCCGGAGAGAAGGTCCTGGAAAAAAAACCACAAGTAACAGCATGCCCGGAAGAGTTTTTTTGTAGAAGGACAGCTCCAGCTCCCACTGAGGAGGCATCAACCTCCAATAGGAAGGGTTTAGATGGATCAGGTCTGGAGAGCACGGGAGCCGAAGAAAAGGCAGACTTGAGTCGTTTAAAGGCGTCTTCCGCTTGAGGAGGCCAAGACTTGGGATCGGCATTTTTTTTTGTTAAAGCCACAATAGGAGCCACAATGGTAGAAAAATGTGGAATAAATTGCCTGTAATAATTGGCGAACCCCAAAAAACGTTGGATGGCACGGAGTCCGGAGGGGCGTGGCCAATCTAAGACGGCAGAGAGTTTATCTGGGTCCATTTGTAGTCCCTGGCCAGAGACCAAGTATCCTAGAAAAGGAAGAGATTGGCATTCAAACAGACATTTCTCTATTTTGGCATAGAGTTGATTATCACGAAGTCTCTGAAGAACCATACGGACATGCTGGCGGTGTTCTTCAAGATTGGCAGAAAAAATCAGGATATCGTCCAGATATACAACAACACAGGAGTATAGGAGATCACGAAAAATTTCATTAACAAAGTCTTGGAAGACGGCAGGGGCGTTGCATAGACCAAAGGGCATGACCAGATACTCAAAGTGTCCATCTCTGGTGTTAAATGCCGTTTTCCATTCATCCCCCTCTCTGATGCGGATGAGATTATAAGCACCTCTTAAGTCCAGTTTGGTAAAAATATGGGCACCTTGGAGACGATCAAAGAGTTCAGAGATGAGGGGTAGGGGGTAGCGGTTCTTAACCGTGATTTTATTAAGACCGCGGTAGTCAATGCAAGGACGTAGAGAGCCATCTTTTTTGGACACAAAGAAAAATCCGGCTCCGGCAGGAGAGGAGGATTTACGGATAAAGCCCTTTTTTAAATTTTCTTGGACGTATTCAGACATGGCAAGAGTCTCTGGGACGGACAGAGGATAGATTCTGCCCCGGGGTGGAGTAGTGCCCGGGAGGAGGTCAATGGGACAATCATAAGGCCTGTGAGGAGGTAGAGTCTCAGCTTGTTTTTTGCAAAAAACGTCCGCAAAGTCCATATAGGCCTTAGGGAGACCGGTTACATGAGGAAGCACAGGGACACGGCAAGGTTTACTGGGAACCGGTTTTAAGCAGTCCTTGGAACAAGAGGGCCCCCAACTCTTGATCTCCCCAGTGGACCAATCCAGGATTGGGGAATGGAGTTGAAGCCAGGGAAGTCCAAGAAGGATTTCAGAAGTGCAATTGGGGAGGACCAACAGTTCAATCCTCTCGTGATGAGATCCGATGCACATTAGAAGGGGCTCCGTGCGGAAACGTATAGTACAGTCCAATCTTTCATTGTTTACACAATTGATGTAGAGGGGTCTGGCGAGACTGGTCACCGGGATGTTGAACCTGTTGACGAGAGAGGCCAAGATAAAATTTCCTGCAGATCCAGAGTCCAAGAAGGCCACAGCAGAGAAGGAGAAGGCAGAGGCAGACATCCGCACAGGCACAGTAAGACGTGGAGAAGCAGAGTAGACATCAAGGACTGTCTCACCTTTGTGCGGAGTCAGCGGACGTCTTTCCAGGCGGGGAGGACGGATAGGACAATCCTTCAGGAAGTGTTCGGTACTAGCACAGTACAGGCAGAGATTCTCCATGCGGCGTCGTGTCCTCTCTTGGGGTGTCAGGCGAGACCGGTCGACCTGCATAGCCTCCACGGCGGGAGGCACAGGAACAGGTTGCAAGGGACCAGAGGAGAGAGGAGCCGGGGAGAAGAAACGCCTCGTGCGAACAGAGTCCATATCCTGGCGGAGCTCCTGACGCCGTTCGGAAAAACGCATGTCAATGCGAGTGGCAAGATGGATGAGTTCATGTAGGTTAGCAGGGACTTCTCGTGCGGCCAGAACATCTTTAATGTTGCTGGATAGGCCTTTTTTAAAGGTCGCGCAGAGTGCCTCATTATTCCAGGATAATTCTGAAGCAAGGGTACGGAACTGTACGGCATACTCGCCAACGGAAGAATTACCCTGGACCAGGTTCAACAGGGCAGTCTCAGCAGAAGAGGCTCGGGCAGGTTCCTCAAAGACACTTCGAATTTCCGAGAAGAAGGAGTGTACAGAGGCAGTGACGGGGTCATTGCGGTCCCAGAGCGGTGTGGCCCAAGCCAGGGCTTTTCCAGACAGCAGGCTGACTACGAAAGCCACCTTAGACCTTTCAGTGGGGAACTGGTCCGACATCATCTCCAAGTGTAATGAACATTGGGAAAGAAAGCCACGGCAAAACTTAGAGTCCCCATCAAATTTATCCGGCAAGGATAGTCGTATTCCAGAAGCGGCCACTCGCTGCGGAGGAGGTACAGGAGCTGGCGGAGGAGATGATTGCTGGAGCTGTGGTAGTAACTGTTGTAGCATAACAGTCAGTTGAGACAGCTGTTGGCCTTGTTGCGCAATCTGTTGTGACTGCTGGGCGACCACCGTGGTGAGGTCAGCGACAACTGGCAGAGGAACTTCAGCGGGATCCATGGCCGGATCTACTGTCACGATGCCGGCTGGCAGGTGGTGGATCCTCTGTGCCAGAGAGGGATTGGCGTGGACCGTGCTAGAGGATCGGTTCTAAGTCACTACTGGTTTTCACCAGAGCCCGCCGCAAAGCGGGATGGTCTTGCTGCGGCGGTAGTGACCAGGTCGTATCCCCTAGCAACGGCTCAACCTCTCTGGCTGCTGAAGATAGGCGCGGTACAAGGGAGTAGACAGAAGCAAGGTCGGACGTAGCAGAAGGTCGGGGCAGGCAGCAAGGATCGTAGTCAGGGGCGACGGCAGAAGGTCTGGAATCACAGGCAAGGAACACACAAGGAACGCTTTCACTGGCACTAGGGCAACAAGATCCGGCGAGGGAGTGAAGGGGAAGTGAGGTGATATAGGGAAGTGCACAGGTGTAAACACTAATTGGAACCACTGCACCAATCAGCGGTGCAGTGGCCCTTTAAATCGCAAAGACCCGGCGCGCGCGCGCCCTAGGGAGCGGGGCCGCGCGCGCCGGGACAGAACCGACGGGGAGCGAGTCAGGTACGGGAGCCGGGGTGCGCATCGCGAGCGGGCGCTACCCGCATCGCGGATCGCATCCCGGCCGGAGGTGGTAACGCAGCGCCCCGGGTCCGTGGAACCGACCGGGGCGCTGCAGTGAGGGAAGTGTAGCGAGCGCTCCGGGGAGGAGCGGGGACCCGGAGCGCTCGGCGTAACAATCATTTTGTAGTGAATTTTTGATTTATCCTTGTAATAAGAGCTCTCTACGTGTGTATGCAGATACAGAAATTATTTTTTGATAATACAGTAATATTAGAGTTATAAACACAACAGCCCATTCAGTTCAACCTATCATGCTGCGTTGTTTATCCAGAGAAACACATAAACCCCTTCGGGACAAAACCAAGTCTCCTCCTCTTATGTAAAAAAATTAAATTCCTTCCAGACTTTATTTACAGCAATCAGAATACATCCTTCGATCAACGACCCATGTCCACTAATGTAGTTACAACTTCACTGCATGATGACAACTTATTCTGACAGTGAGTTCCATAGTCTCACTGCTCTTACAGTAAAGAATCCTCTTCTATGTTAATGTAGAAAGTATTTTTTCCATATGTGTGTTCCCTGGAGGTAAGTGATGATGCTATAAGCATTGCCGCCTAGTCTCGTACACCTGCTGAGTTGGGGTGCTCTGTACCTTGCCTAGCATGTTTCCACGGAGTAGGAGACACACAGTGCATGCCTCCTGCCCGGTACTTAGTTTCCTCCAAGAAGGTTTTGTCCAGGATTCTATCCATCAGATCCGAAATGTGCCTGGAAGACAATACACTGTTCAATAATCATTCTCCCAGGACCTATTTCCTCTAACCACCTCTTAAATGTTACCCAGCTTGATGCCTCTTTTTTTCTGCTCCATCATGCTACCATCCTCCCCGGCATCTGCCAAACATGTGCCGGCTTAGTGAGCTATATTACCAGTGGATCTCAGTGTTGTAAGGGTTCCCAAACATGAAACATGCCGCTGCGGTGTCCTGTCTCAGCCAGTGATTGGCTGAGCAGGCAGGTCCCCCTTCTTGCTCTCATCACAGAAGCAGAAAGAAGACAGGAGTAGCAGAGGACTGATGAAAGCTGCACAAGTATCTGTGTGGGACCAGTGACAGGTAAGTATTTTTTATAATTTTTTTTTACAGCCCTAGCAACATTTTTTTTTGTAAATGCCAAAATACCCCTTCAAAGCAATGTTATTCATACATGTGAATATGAACAAACAGTGACTGAATTCAAATAAACCCCTTCTTAAATCCCTAAATCTAAACACTTAATCCAAGGTCACACAATAGGCAAACACACTTAGATCGAAAGACCTGCTTATTAGGGGGCCAAACAAGGAAGTTGCACTGGACATTTATTGTTTTTACTCAGATTATTAGGTGGCCAAGCAATGAAGTTGCACTGGACACCTATTGTTTTTACAAAGATTATAGAGATGAGCGAACTTACAGTAAATTTGATTCGTCACAAACTTCTCGGCTCGGCAGTTGATGACTTTTCCTGCATAAATTAGTTCAGCTTTCAGGTGCTCCGGTGGGCTGGAAAAGGTGGATACAGTCCTAGGAGACTCTTTCCTAGGAATGTATCCACCTTTTCCAGCCCACCGGAGCACCTGAAGGCTGAACTAATGTACGCAGGATAAGTCATCAACTGCCGAGCCTAGAAGTTCATGACGAATCAAATTTACTGTAAGTTCGCTCATCTCTAATTATAATTTTTATTATTATTCCGCCTTAAGTTTCAAATGCTTATATCTACTGCACTGTAAATGTAAAACACTTGTGACTTTGCATAGTGATAGATCTATGAGCTGTGCATAATCTTGTGCAATTTAAAGGTCATTGGTCACATGGTAAAGCCACCATCTTGGTTTTTGTGGCAATTTTTGACAATATTAAAAAATCTTCTTCTCTGGAAGCATTAAAGCTATATGTATGTTATTTTCTGTATGTGGTGACACTGTTGTTCCGAGTCAGATTTGTTAATTACAAGTCTATTAATCACATGGTTTAGCCGCCATATTGGATTGCTCAATATTCTACAAACATACAACTTCTCTGAAACTGTTTGCTAGAATAACTTAATTTGGCAGACATGTTACCTCCTGTACCAAGTTTGTTAAAGCTGGTTCATTTGCATAATCAATATGGCCACCGCTCATCAATAACATTTAGACAGCCTTAATAATAATACACAATATGTGTAATATGTACACTGTTAATCAAAAAGTTATGTTTCTTTGCTCAATGGTAACACAGAGAGTACTCACTTTCTGTACCACAATTTATCAGCATATTTGGTGGGCATATATGATTGCGCAATATTCTGCAAACATAGTCTTCTCGAAAATAACTGGTCAGAACAGGGCAAAAATTTGCACAAATGTTCGTGATTACTTTCTGCACCATAACTGATCACCAGATTTGGTGGCCGTATTGGATTGCGCAATATTCTGCAAACATAGTTTTCTCTCAAATTACTGGTCTGAAAAGTGCGAAAATTAGCACACATTTTTGTGGTCATGTTCTGTACCACAATTGATCACCATATTTGGTGGCCATATTGGAATGCACAATATTCTGCAAACATAGTTTTCTTTAAGCCCTTAAGGACTCAGGGTTTTTCCGTTTTTGCATTTTCATTTTTTCCTCATCTCATCACCTTCTAAAAATCATAATGCTTAAAATTTTACACCTAAAATTCCGTATGATGGCTTATTTTTTGCGCCACCAATTCTACTTTGCTGTGACATTAGTCATTTTACCAAAAAATCCACGGCGAAACGGAAATTGAAGAAAAAAAACACCATTTTGGAACTTTTGGTGGGCTTCCGTTTCTACGCAGTACATTTTTCGGTAAAAATGACACCTTATCTTTATTCTGTAGGTTAAAATGATACCCTACTTATATAGGTTTGATTTTGTCGTACTTCTAAAAAAATCTGAACTACATGCAGGAAAATGTATATGTTGTCATCTCCTGACTCCTATAACTTCTTTATTTTTCCGTGTAAGGGCCCGTGTGAGGGCAATTTTTTTTGCGCCGTGATCTGAAGTTTTTATCGGTACCACTTATGTATTGATCGGACTTTTTGATCGCATTTTATTCATTTTTTCATGATATAAAAAGTGACCAAAAATACGCTATTTTGGACTTTGGAATTTTTTTGCGCGTACACCAATGACCATGCGGTTTAATTAACAATATATTTTTATAATTCTGACATTTCCGCATGTGGCGATTCCAGATTTTTATTTTTATTTACACTGTTTTTTTTTTTTAAATGGGAAAAGGGGGGTGATTCAAACTTTTATTAGGGAAGGGGTTCAATAGTTCCCATTTAGCTCCCATAGGGGGCTACAACACTTCACACACTGATCTTTTACATTGATCCCTGCAAAGCCATAGCTTTGCATTGATTAGTGTTATAGGTGGTCGATTGCTCAAGCCTAGATCTCAGTTTTGGAGCAAACAATCGCCAATCGGACGCGACGGAGGCAGGTAAGGGGACCTCTGCTCGCGTCCTAGCTGATCAGGACATCGCAATTTTATCGCGATGGTCCCGATCAGCCCGACTGAGCTGCTGGGAAGCTTTCACTTTCATTTTAGACACGGCGATCAAAGTTGTATATTGTACATTAAAGATACAGATGTACAAATAGCTGTGTATGGTTACACTGTGACCTAGACTCATACATGTTTGTTTGATGTCATTCAACCATATGGTTCGGCGGCCATATTAAATAATGTAAATGTTAACAATTATTCCTATTATTTCTATGGTGCTTATTAATATATGCATGTAATTGCCTCAATGTTACTTTTTACCCAAAGGTAGAGCCTTGTACTATGCATAATCTGTTGTAATATAAAGGTCATAGGTCACATGGAGTGGCAGCCATTTTGGTTTGTCTAGCATGTTTTTGCATAATATTGAAACCTCTGCATTTCCCCAATTGCTAAAGATACAAATTTAAAAAGTGTTATATTTGGTTACACTGTGATCACAATTATGACTTGTTAATTACAAGTCCATTGATCACATGGTTTAGTCGCCATGTTAAATTGCGCAAGATTATGAAAATATCTTCTCTAAAATCGTTTGTTAGAATAATGTATAATTTGGCACACATGGTTACCCCCTGTACCAAGGTTGTTAAAGCTGGTTTATTTGCATAATCAATATGGCCACCGCACGACAATAACATTTAGATTAGTATTAATAATGATAAGCAATATTGTTAAATGTGTGTAATATGTACACTGTTAATCTAAAAAGTAATATTTATTTACACAATATTAGATTACTCACTTTCTGTACCACAGTTGATCACCAGATTTAGAGGCCATATTGGATTGTGCAATATTCTACAAACATAATTTTCTCAAAAATTACTGGTCATAACAATATGAAAATTAGCACACATGTTCGTGATAACTTTCTGCACCACAATTGATCACCAGATTTGGCCGCCATATTTGATTGTGCAATATTCTGTATACATAGTTTTCTCTGAAATTTCAGGTCAGAACAATGTGAAAATTAGCACACATGTCCATGATCACCTCCTCCACCATAGGGGGTCCAAGCCCCCCAACCCCCCCCCCCCCCCCCCAGCTGTGCAGCTTGGCCATCTGTATTGCTGTATATTCCAGTTTGTTTTTATTGAACTGCAAAATATGCTGAAATTGTTTGCTCTAGTTGCGAAATACATAAATAAAATAAAATTTCAAACACTCATTGCATTTTTTTTTGTTAAACATTTAAAAGGAAATTCTACAGTAAGACAACAGCATCTAATGGTTACATTGGAGCCATTATTACTGTCATCCTGGGTGGATAATCATAATAATTGTGATAATTATTGCTAAAAACTTGTCTCTATACTTCCAAAACTGAGAATGGAAAGTCTAGCATATACAGCATGGATCACTGCAGATTCTCATTAATTGATATTATGCTCATTTGGTGACTGGTCCAATTTTGAATTGGCTAAATTCAGAAACTTCCTACCGCAGTCATTTAACACATGGTTATGTTTTAAAAAGCCAAGTATTATGACAAATGCAAGGATTTGCTGGCTGTACAATGTAATTGTAAGTGAGTAAGTAAAACGCACATATCCTTAAATGTAAGTATATCAGCAAAAAGATATGGAATTAAGTGCTTGGTGTATCATACTGAGGGCACATTGATATGATAATGATATGATATGATTTTATATTATAGTAGTATTTTTTTTATATAAAATAAACATTTTCCAGATCAACTTCACAGGGCTATAGGGTTTTATATGTTCCCATGAGACTGAGATTTTGTCCTTTTTTCATGTGGCTATAAGGACTTTCATGCATTTTGTGCACTAACATCTTGCAACAGCCAAGAATTTTTAAGTGGACAGTTAATTCCATTAAAGGGGTACTCCAGAGGAAAGAAAGAAAGAATGTTTTGAAATGTATTGACACCAGAATGATAGCAAGATTGGTAAACTACTTCTATCTAAATATGTTAATCCTTCCAGTACTTATCAGCTGCTGTATGCTCCAGAGGAAGTTGTGTAGTTATTTCCACTCTGACCACAGTGCTCTCTGCTGCCACCTCTGTCCGACAATAGATAAACCAGTAGCCTGACCAAAGGCTTTCTATTACAATATCAGGAACTGTCCAGAGCAGGAGAGGTTTGCTAAAGGGGTTTGTTTCTACCCTGGACAGTTCCAGACTCAGACAGAGGTGGCAACAGTGAGCACTGTGGTCAGACTGGAAAGAACTACACAACTTCCTCTGGAGCATACAGCAGCTCATAAGTACTGGAAGAATTAAGATTTTTAAATTGAAGTAATTTACAAACTTGTTTACATTTCTGGCACCAGTTGATTAGAAACAAAGATTTTCCCCTCTGGAGTACCCCTATAAAGGAATACTCTATGTCTAATCCTTGGCATAGGGGACACTGAATAGCACAAAAATTAACTCTCTCTTTGGCCCCCTCTTAATCCCTGTGCCATGCACTGCCCACACTAGGAATAGCACAGTGCATGAAGTTTGTCCAGAACATTCCTTTTACTAAATGAATCAGCATTTAGCAATTTTGGCTACTACAAAGTTTCCCCTGTAGTCTCCCTCTTTAACATTACCTTTGCTTAGTGTTCTATTTGCCATTGTAGATACTAGTGGTAAGTCTACAAATAGCTTGAAATTTGAGTTTATGAAGACTGGGGCTGAACTTAACTATTGGATTGTAGCTGCGACATCAGCCTAATTCTTAATAAACCAAAGGATTATGGGAACTGTAGTTTGATAGAACGCGCACAGAGACACTGCAAACACCAGCGTGCTAAAGTGCATAAAATCTTTAGATTGATGTAGTTGCTGGAAATGTTTCTTCCTCTAGAGAGAAATCTCTTCATATTTTCACTGCATACTGAATAGATCCCACAGGCACAAATGCATGTTAGAAATGAAAATCAAACACTTATTTCACATTCACAATTATTGTTGTACCTTCACGTGTGCCGTACCATTGTTTTACCCAGCAGGATGAAAATCAGAAAAAAAGGGTTCGTGATTGGAAGAGTTTAGATTAATAAACAAGATTTATACCTTTGTATATATAGGTTTAAAAATGACCAGATGTCAATAATTTAAGAAGTTACACCAATAGGCAAAGCTCAGTACTGGCAGAGTTGCCAACATTTCTATTTTTATGTTGAATAGTATGCAAAACAGCTCATCAACATGCCACCGATCCTGGTGGCACTCCCTTAGAATCAGAATATCTACTCACTGTGGAGTCTTGCTACTTGACCGGGATTATGTCAAACTAGACATCTCTACAGAAGAAAAGATTTAAAAAGTTTTTGCTCCTCATCAATGCAGAGCAGGGTTGATCTAGCTTGGCATTGTGAGAGGCATATTGGTGACCGGTAGCATGTTGAAAAGCTGTTTTGCATATTTCCCAGAATGCTCAGTGAAGGGTTAATGGCTTAACCCCTTAACGACGCAGGACGTATATTTACGTCCTGCGCCGGCTCCCGCGATATGAAGCGGGATCGCGCCGCGATCCCGCATCATATCGCGTGGGTCCCGGCGCTAATCAACGGCCGGGACCCGCGGTCCCTATGGGACCTATAACACTGCAAAAAAAAGTTAAAAAAAGTGTTAATAAAGGTCATTTAACCCCTTCCCTAATAAAAGTTTGAATCACCCCCCTTTTCCCATAAGAAAAATAAAACAGTGTAAAAAAAAATAAAAATAAACATATGTGGTATCGCCGCGTGCGTAAATGTCCGAACTATAAAAATATATCATTAATTAAGCCGTACGGTCAATGGCGTACGCGCAAAAAAATTCCAAAGTCCAAAAAAGCGTATTTTGGTAACTTTTTATAACATTCAAAAATGAATAAAAAGTGATCAAAAAGTCAGATCAAAACAAAAATCATACCAATAAAAACTTCAGATCACAGCGCAAAAAATGAGTCCTCATACCGCCCCGTACGTGGAAAAATAAAAAAGTTATAGGGGTCAGAAGATGACATTTTTAAACGTATAAATTTTCCTGCATGTAGTTATGATTTTTTCCAGAAGTGCGACAAAATCAAACCTATATAAGTAGGGTATCATTTTAACCGTATGGACCTACAGAATAACGATAAGGTTTCATTTTTACCGAAATATGCACTGCGTAGAAACGGAAGCCCCCAAAAGTTACAAAATGGCGTTTTTTTTTCGATTTTGTCGCACAATGATTTTTTTTTCCGTTTCGCCGTGCATTTTTGGGTAAAATGACTAATGTCACTGCAAAGTAGAATTGGCGACGCAAAAAATAAGCCATAATATGGATTTTTAGGTGGAAAATTGAAAGGTTTATGATTTTTTAAAGGTAAGGAGGAAAAAACGAAAGTGCAAAAACGGAAAAACCCTGAGTCCTTAAGGGGTTAATTATCTCCACACCTCCTGCTCTCTGCAAGGAGAGCACACACACCCTTACCTACCTATTTTTATGTTGAAATTAACTCTTTGGTCAGGACAGAAACATTTTAAACAGTCTCCACATAAAATGGTTTTTGATGGATAAGAGCTCCAACATTGCAGAGTGTACTTTAGAAAATTATAAAACAGAATTTGCATATTTTTCATGGGCACCATGAAAACTGTTAACTGAGCAGCAAGGCCTCACTGCTTAGTGAACAAATGTTTGGCTGGGCAAAAAGCCTCTGGGTGGCTTGACACATCCACTAGGCTATGAACATGAAAGAAATATCAAAGCCTGCAGTGTATGCCTCATTTCCCTTAAAATATTGGGGTAAGGAGTGGGACTTCTGCCTTTGACAGTGGTCTCTGTTACTGTACTGGTTCATCCAAAGCGAACCACAATAAAATAAGAATTAACAGACCATTTCCAATTCCCTTGTCTCCAGTCTAGTCACTCTAGTTAAGTGATAACTAACAGAAATTTAGTTTTATCTTTTATGTTATTATGCAGTGGTGAATGTCTTGTTTTTTTTTTATATATATATATATATTTCTTTATTTATTTTTATTCAGCCTTATTTAGTTTGCCATACACATGTCCCTCACCACATGCACCAATGTAGATCTCAGCTCCATTTGTTACACTGATTGTGAATGTATCTCATTCTCTTGAGGCGTACTTGATTTGGAGTCTTCAAGGCCAAACAAGTAGGCTCTTATACAGTACTTAAGTCATTTAATTTTAATCTTCTGCATCTTATTAAGATGATAGAGTAGCTGCTGTCAGCACAGTTGCCAGTGAGCCAATTAACAGTGACGTCATGATGACAGTGCCGCTTTTTAATACACTTTTTCATTTCTTCATCCCATTAGTGCCATATTGCTAGGATGAATCAGGTTATAAGGCAATGTCAGTGGACAATATGGAGAATTTTTTTTTCATTTGTTGCATAACATTGAGGGTTTGGGTTACATTTTTTGAAAGGAATATAGTACTAAAAAAGTTCAGATAAATCACTGTTTTAACTCTTTAACCCCTTAAGGACTCAGCCCATTTTGGCCTTAAGGACTCAGACAATTTAATTTTTACGTTTTCATTTTTTCCTCCTCGCCTTCTAAAAATCATAACTCTTTTATATTTTCATCCACAGACTAGTATGAGGGCTTGTTTTTTGCGCGACCAGTTGTCCTTTGTAATGACATAACTCATTATATCATAAAATGTATGGCGCAACCAAAAAACACTATTTTTTTGGGGAAATCAAAATGAAAAACGCAATTTTGCTAATTTTGGAAGGTTTCGTTTTCAAGCCGTACAATTTATGGTAAAAATTACGTGTGTTCTTTATTCTGAGGGTCAATACGATTAAAATGATACCCATTATTACGTACTTTTCTATTATTGTTGCGCTTAAAAAAAATCACAAACTTTTTAACCAAATTAGTACATTTATAATCCCTTTATTTTGATGACCTCTAACTTTTTTATTTTTCCGTATAAGCGGCAGTATGGGGGCTCATTTTTTGCGCCATGATCTGTACTTTTTTTTGATACCACATTTTCTTATAAAAAACTTTTAATAAATTTTTTATAATTTTTTTTTAAATAAAATGTATTAAAAAAGTAGCAATTTTGGACTTTTTTTTTTTCGTTCACGCCGTTCACCGTACGGGATCATTAACATTTTATTTTAATAGTTCGGACATTTACGCATGCGGCGATACCAAATATGTCTATAAAATTTATTTTTTACGCTTTTTGAGTGTAAAATAGGAAAAAACTGACGTTTTACTTTTTATTGGGGGAGGGGATTTTTCACTTTTTTTTTTATTTTACATTTTTTTACATTTTTTTTTACACTTGAATAGTCCCCATAGGGGACTATTCATAGCAATACCATGATTGCTAATACTGATCTGTTCTATGTATAGGACATAGAACAAATCAGTGTTATCGGTCATCTTCTGCTCTGGTCTGCTCGATCTCAGACCAGAGCAGGAGACGCCGGGAGCCGGACGGAGGAAGGTGAGGGGACCTCTGTGCGGCGTTCTGAATGATCGGATCCCCGCAGCAGCACTGCGGACGATCCGATCATTCATTCAAATCGCGCACTGCCGCAGATGCTGGGATCTGTATTGATCCCGGCACCTGAGGGGTTAATGGCGGACGCCCGTGAGATCGCGGGCGTCGGCCATTGCCGGCGGGTCCCTGGCTGCGATCAGCAGCCGGGATCAGCCGCGCATGACACGGGCATCGCTCCGATGCCCGCGGTTATGCACAGGACATAAATGTATGTCCTGGTGCGTTAAGTACCACCGCACCAGGACGTACATTTACGTCCTGCGTCCTTAAGGGGTTAAAGGAGTATTGTGGTGCAGGAACACTTATCTTCTATACAAAAGATAGGGATAAGTGTCTGATCATGGGGGGGTTCGACCGCTGGGACCCCCTGCGATCTTCTACATGGCGCCCTGACTCTCCCCAGGAATAAGCATGTAGAGCCCCGCACGAAGCTGCGGCCAACACACTCCCTCCATGTATCTCTATGTGAGAACCAGCGATACCTGAACGCTGTATCTCTGGCTCTCCCATAGATGCATGTTGGGCCGTTTAAATACAAGGCCAGTAAAGCATTCTGAATTTTTCCAGGTGATGATGAGCCAAGCTACAAAAATATCACTCATGTGACTAACTCATAATCCTTTCCACACTGTTGTGTCCGGAAGCAATAACTGAACAATTTAGGTTGAAGCTTTTATTGTACTTTCTGTTATCCACCATCATACAATCTTATACATTTTTGAATTAGTAAATTTTTTTTTATGGCTTATTAGATAGACGGGGGAGTGATTACTCTTCTCTCATTTTCTAATTGTCCTGGTTCTATAGCTACTTTATATTACAAGTGTATTATAACATTATATTCCCACTGTTTTATGGAACATTTCCATTAAAGAAAATTTATTTTGCTTATTATTTTTTATTAACTTTTTTGGAACAAATTTCATGTGCAAATTCCTTTGGAGACCATGTCATGTTTCTGTTTTAAAACCACAATAACAGTGTGAGGCTATAAAAGTGTGATTTTAAATTGGTCTTATTGCTAGCTACAATCTAATATTCTTAAAATGACATATCTGGACTAATCTATTTTCCCAAGAGAACAGTATTTAATTTAATGAAAAAGTCACCTATTTCTATGTGCTTAAGTGCAAAATACAGGGCTTCCATTGGTTGACCTTTTGTATACATATATTAAACTGTCCATAATACTGATATAGCAACTGATTTTATAGTAATATAAGTTTGGTTCACTAGTATCATATGGGGTAATGGTAAAAGCTGAAGAACTGTAAAGAAAGAAAAGATAAAATTTTGTTTATGTCTATGAGTTGACTTTAAGTATGTCACTGCCATTGGTTTATTCAAAGCTGTTTAGTGTGGTTTAACTTTTCCTTTTGTTAGAGCTTATCTCCAGACATAAACAGACATTTCTCTGTCTGATGGTTGGACATAGCATATAGTTACATACATAGTTACAGTGTAACTAAGTAACTATAACTGATTTTTTTCTGTCTGATGATTGAACAAAGTAAAAAGATAAAGAATCCATTACGATATCATTAAAAAGGCTAAAGTGTCATGGAAAAAAAAAGAAGCCGCTTATGTTTCATGCAAAAAAAAAAGAAAAGAAAAAGATTGTATCATTCAAAATAATACAAAAATAAAAAATATGTTTTTGTTGGCCTTGAAAGGGTTAAACAAAGGCTACCACTAAAAAATACAGACAAAATCATAATATATTGGTGGAAATATACAGTTATTCATTTACTAAGAAAGTATCACTTTGATAGGAGTTTTTGCTCCAAGGCAGTGTTTCTCAAGCGTGGTCCAACAGGTCATGTTTTCAGGATTTTCTTAGTCTTTCATAGGCGATATGACTGTGGTGATGCCTGATTCACTCACCAGAATTATATCACCTGTGAAAAACTAAGGAAAACATGAAAACATGGGGGGTCTTGAGGATCGCACTTGAGAAAAACTGCTCTAAGAAATGACATGAGTTATTTGTAAAATTGTGTAAATTGTGAAATATTTTGGATGTAAATGTGATTTGAGCACACATATTGGCTTTTTCTGAATCTATGTTTCATCTTACCATATGATAAAAACTGTAAAAACTGCTGTAAAACTATCATATAATTTCCAGTAGAATGTATCATGCTCATCAGGTTTACTTAAAATATCACTCAAGTCTTCTTATTTTACTAAAAAACCTGATAGTCACAAAGCTATTTCTTGCATCTGCTCATTTTAAATTTCATTTGTCAAAAGGAATAAGAAGTCAGTCTATTCTTTTTGAAACCTGCTAAGTCATTTTTTTTTCCCTTACAAAATACCCCTTTGACATACACTTCTATTGTAATGCAATATACCTGTGAGAAATTGTGTGCATATCTCAACAAAATGGAATATGTCACATTTCTGTGTGGGGAATGCGAATAAATAACCTGAAAAGCTGGTGGTATTTACATGTTGGTTGGCATACACAATAGCTTGAGCTACATTAGTAATATAAGTATGCATATAAATGATTCTAGAACACTACGAGAAATTATACCAGATTGTCAGTTTGGACACTGTCATATAAATATGACATTGTTTAACCAAGCTGATATGGCCAGGAAGATACAACATGTCACATAGGATCTTGTCACGTCTGCAAAGAAACTTGAATAAATACTTGCTGAGAAAGATAAGATGGTCCAGCAACTTAACACCTGGAACCTGGATAGAAGCATAGATAAATGTGTGTATGCAAAAATAAGAGAGGGATAGAATGAGGATAGATAGATGTAAAAGCAGCAAAATAAACTCTATATCCCCTGTGGAATGTCTCACTTAATAATAATCAATAACATTTAAATATATAAATTATATCTAGGAACAACTATGATTAAAGGTAAAGGCTATGGAGTAAAACAATAAAACATTCAATTACAGAGAGATCTCAGAATATGCATATTCATCCACAGACTCAAGGGACTTAACAGCCCCCCGTCATCACTTTTGAGCTGTCTGAGCCACAAGTCATCATGGTGGTCCTTAGTCTCCCTGTTTTGGTTTAGTAAGTGACCTATTAATCAAGCCCGGTGGGGTGGGGAGAAGCCACCTGGGACCATCCCAATGTTGTGGTTCAGGCAGCATGAAAGTTAAGACAGGTTCCCTTTTATATAAAGTACTTTCTCATACCAAAGCTAAAAATCATTGGCTGTGTCATTGTCAACATTTAATCAATTAGATAAATACCGCTTAAAAACGAGGGTTCCTCTTTGTAAACATCCTGTTCTTCCAGAGCTCCAGTTAGAGCTATCTTGCAGACTTCCATTACATGGACTGTTCCGTACTGAACAATGGTCAGGGATACAGGCAGCTGCTGTGATCACTATGTACATGCCTTTAAAGGTGTTGTGCTCTAAGTACAACACAACAAGGTGAGTAACCTACTTAATATTTTGACCTAAGTAACTTAAAAAGGTAACAGCACCAGGTGTATCCATCCGTGTTGTTTAGCCTCTCCACATACTGCAGGGTCATAACTTGGGAGCCAATGTAAAGTCGATAACATCTCCACCTTCCATGTCCCATTTATTATTCAAATTTTTTCTTATGTGGCAAAGGGGACTTTTGGTCTTCCAAGTTCAAGGTCCTGGTGTGACTACTAATGTTATATCCCTATAGCTACACTCCGGAATACAATGAGAACACTTATGTGGATGAATCCCAGTTTAAATATCCATGAGGGATAGTAAAACCATGTAAAATGCTCCTTAAATGAGTGACAATCTGATATAATTTACTGTCAAACTTGATGGGTTAACACATCTACTATAGTTAACACACTATAACTACGACTGTTAACACTGCTACATCTGTACATTGCCACTTGTATAATGCATGCCCCTGTAACACAGCCCAAGGGAATCATGGTGCCCCATAAAACCCACCCATATATATTCCCTATGGCTTCTACTCTTACCTTTTAACAACTCCCTTTATCTATTCTAATATTATATATTCTGCAGTTCTGGTAAAATATTGTTTGCCCTGTAAATTTTATAACAAACAACTAGATGATGGGAGTTCTGGGACTGGTTCTAAATTAATTGTAAAATGAACTTGTATACCGCAATACTCTTTTCCAGGGTCAATTTTGTAAGATTAAGACAGAAAATCTGTTCATTTCTTTCTTCTTTTCTTTTATGATTAGATGGCAAACTGTGCTGAAGACTATCACTATTTACCCTCTCTAGACCTGCAGTCATGTTAAATGAAATAAAGTTGTTCTATGCCATCAACAAAGCGAGTTGGTCATCATGGTCAAAAGGAAAGATTACATTACAGAACTGAATATGAAAGGCTAATAGTGTGCATTAGTTGGAAAAGACAATGCTGAGATTTTTTTTTTAAATGCCAGCTCCAAGAATATCAAAGCTTATTCTTTTAAAGATGTCTGAGAAGTGAAGAAGGATTAAAAATATATAAAAGCACCACCAAAATGAGAAAAATTATATTAATTACCTATGTGCCGGTGCCTGTGACACACTTTCAAACAGCTGGGACTATCAGCAATGATTGAACTATTGTTATTTATACAAAATAGTCTTATGTGAAGATGTCCAAGAGTGACCTTAAAAAAAGCAAATCTATCTCTTGAAAAAAGTTGCGTGAGGCTACTGAAACGTTGTACATTTGATACACCATGGAATATATTGCACTTTCCTTGGATCACATTTGGTGTGCTGCATTTATCCTGAAGAATGTCAGTTTGGATCAACTTTGCCATGGTCCCACCATAGGATTATTTTTGGATTTGCTGCTTTTATCCCTTCTATTTATCTATCTATCTATCTATCTAAAAGACAAAGTTCCACAGCACATTCAGGAAAATAAAACCAGGTGCACACAAGGGCCAAGTCCACAGTCAGTCCCCATATAAATCCAAACAAACATTGTAACCACAGGACTTCCAGGATGACATGATAAAGGTGAACTTTAATGCATCACATGTGAGTCTAGGGGGGGAACATCTGAAGAGAAATTTATTGTATTAGTCCAAGTGGAGTAATCTGTGAAATGATCTCTAACCTGTAAATTTGAGAGGAAAGAGGGTCACATGAGGGAAGAAGTACCAAGTTGACCAAGTGGCTCAAGGAAATGAACAAACTTGGTCTTTTTATATCAACCCAATGGTTGCTGGAGGTGCCAGAGCCAGTCTACTAGTCTCGTGGAATTATGTGTTATTTTTTTCCAGATATTGAAGTCCTAAATTTATTGTGTTAGGCTATTTTTACACAGTATGTTTTTAGACATAATATTTAACATTTTAGTATAATCCCAGAGTTGGCGTCTGCAAAATTAATATGCTCTATATAAGTTTACGGTACAGTGGTTGTCTGTGCACACAATATATAAAAACAGCATATTTTTAGCATCTGTAAAAATTTGTGGCATACATAGATGACATTATATTTGCAAAAATGGAGGCAAATGTTCCAGAATTTTTTTTTTTAAATATTCCTGAATATACACACGCACGTTATTGTTTATTGTTGTATATGGGGGCCATAAAGGGAGACTTCTTAAAAAGTAGAGAAAAATTTAAATGTGAAAGGTAAGAAATTCAGTAGCCCAAACACAGAGACTGCAACTTTTATAGTTAATATAATATATATATATATATATATATATATATATATATGTTCTGAAATTATTGTATCTTAAAAAGACATTCTGAAATAACAATTTCTTCAAAGTACTAGAGTCCCCAGTTAGCAATTTAGTTTTATTTTATTTTTTACTTCAAACTGCTGAATTGTAGAAGTTTACGCTAAATAATGTTCCTATATTGATATCTTCCCACAGGTATAATTCTAATTCAAACAAAGATTTAAGCCCCAAAGAAAGTTGCAATATGCTTTATGGAGTTTTACTTGAATTCCCTTCTTCATTAATAGTAGCCTTCCATACGAATATGACCATAAACAATCTAGCTTATTTTAAATTCATTTTAAAGACTGCACTCCTGATCCAATATCCACCATAGGTATAAGTGACAGCTAATGTTCTCAAGACCATTTTATATTTTCATATAAATTACAGAGGTGAGACAGTATAACACACAAGCTGAATTATCATCTTCAGAGCAGAGAAAGACTTAATTAAATAAATATATTAAATGTTTAATTCATTGTTGTCCAGCGTATGTCCCTAGGGTTTATTGACAGATCATTAGGCCTCCAACATATTTACAAGTGACAAAACACAGAAGCTCATTGATTGATCTACCTCAATTAGACAGAACCTCAGTCTTAATCAGATATCATACAGTTATATCTAGCATTGCTTATCATATAGGATTTTTAACTCTGTATGTTGTACCACTAACACATTTATATGTTGTAACACTAATGCATAAAAAAGTGTGTTCATATGTGAAAACAATGCTCACTGTCCTTATGATACACCTATTAAGAGCACTATTGACTTATAATGTTATTTATACTGAGTTACTCTATAATACAGAACAGAATTAGAAGCAGGACTGCTCATATACTGGAATATTTTCCACAGACCTTTGTGGCAAGTATGAGTAATACCTATTTGTGAACAAGTCACATTACATAAGATTGGAGGTCGAAAAGTAGGAATTATTTTAACGCTGTAGGATCTGTCTGGTGACGTCCTGTGAGATTTAGGCAACCTAAATATTCTGTCATATAACATGTTTGAATTCAGCAAATGTGATCAACATAAAGTTAAGAAAATAAATAAAAAAAAATCTGTGACATTGCCATTTATATTTGGGGTACTGTTAATGCTGCTGTCATAGGTTCTGTTCACATGTACCATGACAGCTGCAGTATAACACCGCTGTTATGAGAGCAATTGGATGCTGTAATAAGGGCAAAGGATTCCTGTGTATCTGAATATTATAACTAACATAGAGATGTGCCCACCCCCCTTACTTTCCCTTGAATTCAGTTAAGTATTTCAAATTCTAATAATAAAAATGCAATATAAGATCACAACATGCAAAACCCTTAAAGGAAATCTGTCATCGGTACAGACAGGTAGTACAGTGGTGACAAAGATACTCACCTGCACTAACCTGTCAGTACAAACAGGTAGTACAGGTGACACTGATGACAATGATACTTACCTGGTCCTGTTCCGTGCTGTGGTTCTCCGGCAATCCTCATCAGTATCTTTCGCTCCGGTCCTGACTTGGAGCATGGGCGGAGCTTGGTGACCTCACTGCTGCTGTGACGCTACGGTGAAGTTACTAAGCTCTGCCCATGCTCCAAAGTCAGGCCCAGAGTGAAGGATAGCCAGAGAACCACAGCACAGAACAGTACCAGGTGAGTATCTTTGTCACATTACAACCATTGGGTGATGACACACAGACCATTTAGCATGTACATCTCCTGGCACAGTAATGTATAAGCATGTATTTTCTCTATGGATAGGTTCACACTGCTGTTGCACTCCAATCCATTCAGGGTCTCTTTTTTTCTGCACCAAACAGACCCTGAACGGACTGGAGCACAGCTGACACTAGATCCCATTGACCTAAATGGGGTCTATTTGTTGCCCAGTATTTTATGGGAGTTGAATGAAGAAATAAAGTATGACATGCATTTTTTCCTCCACTCAACTCCTTCTGACAGACTGACCGGCGGAGCTCTTTTTAACAGAGCAAGCTGTTACTGTGCAGAAGCCCTAAGCTATCTCATGACCCACATTTTGGGATATGTTGAGCAATAAGAATAGGTAATGAAAAACATGTCTATATTTTGTATTGCAGTGCATAGATAACTTGCTATGTTGCACTATGGGGGAAATCTATCAAAGACTGCCCCATATGCAGAGTGGCAAAAAGTAAGAAAAATTTGCACAAAAATTGTGTCACTTTTTGTTTCTCTGCACTGAGCTTGTCAAGTGGGCAGACTTAACACAGGAGTAGAGTTCTAACGCTACTGCACAGACAGTTTCATACGTACCTGAATTTATCTAAAGGTGTGTGCCTCCTGATAAATCCAGCGAGATACACTTTCCACAGTTTACTAGTGTGTTAAACTAAACCAGTTCTATTACAAACTATAGACATTAGTAGTTTTTATTATATTATTTCTACTATTCTAAATATCCATTTTAAAGTATTAGCCTGAATATATTTTATTTAGTGAAAAATTATAGATCCCATACATTATCTTATTAGCAAGGTTTAGAGATCAGAGTAGCTCCCTTATGGTTCCCTTTGAAAAGTAAAGTCTTAAAAATAAAGCTACCATACCAGTAAGGCAATAAAAATATAATTATAGTAGTAAAATGATATTTTATAATTCTCAACATCAGTTTAACATTTGTGATTAACACTTTTTCTGATAGTGTGGACTAAAATACAATTAGTGGTGGAACTATCCTGCAGAGAGCAGCTAAATTGGGATTCTTCTTGACTCATTACAGATGAAAAGCTTTTAGTAGATTAATCTACTTCATTAAGTCATTTTTATTATATTTCCCAGTGACAGCACGGAGGCCTTCAAATATCCCAGAGTATTGACCATATTCATAGACAATATATGGCCCTTTCGGATATATAGACAGAACAATAAAAATAAGACTGAGGATTTACTGTATATTCATTCATATTAAAATGAGATTTTGAAATAACAAATAGGAATCGGGATAGAAAAAAAAGGAACCAAGGGCAGGTTAAATCAAAGCAGAAAAAAAAAGAGGTGATAGCTGACTATCTTCTAAGAAATGTACTAGATCATAGTTACATAGTTTATAGGGCTGAAAAAAGACAAATATTCACCTATAGTGTTGTCTCACACTGCCTGCACCGGTAGAGCACAAAAAGTGTGGGCTGGCAAGGAGTGTTGTCTTTTTTGTTGACACATAAAATCACAAAGGGTTGTATCGGAGCCTAACTACTATATGGGGCAGTGTGGGGGGCCTAACTACTATATACTGTAGGTACAATGTGGAGGGCCAAACTAAATTGTGGGGATAGTGTGAGGTTCTTGCTACTATGGGTTTAGAACATAATGGAGCACAGAGGAGTCTAACTACTATATGGGGTTAGTGTGAAGACCTAATACTATATGGGGGCACAGAGGAGCCTAAGTACTATATAACTGCACAAAGGTCCCTAACTATTATATGGGGACAGTGTGAAGACCTAATACAGTGGTCCCTCAACATATGATGGTAATTGGTTCTAGGTGGACCATCATTTGTTGAAACCATCGTATGTTGAGGAATTCGTACCATGTATCATACTCACATATCCCCACTGCTCCTGGCCGTCAGTTTGCCGCTCATCTGCTGCCGTATCACTACGTCACCGCTACCCTGTGGCGGCGCTCTCCGTCGCAGTCATCACGTCACCGGCGACTTGATGACGATGACAGAGAGCGACGGCACAGAGCAGTAGCAGCAGTGGAGCGGAGAAATGACAGGTCGGAGCTGCGGGTACATGTAAGTATCATTCAGCGGGGCACATGTGGCAGTCAGCACTGCCGGATAGCCGATTTTGCGATTGCCTTGACACACAGAAGCATTGTATGTTGATGCTGCCTGCAACATACAATGACCTCTGAGAGTCCATCAAATGTTGAAATGATCGTATGTCGGGGCCATCGCATGTCATGGTACAACTGTACTATATGGAGGCAAAGAGAAACATAAGTACTATATGGTGGCACAAAGGTTCCTAACTATTATATGGGGGCAGTGTAATACACATGGCGAGTTTGTTTAAAGTAGAAAGGGCACTGAAATGAGGAGCCTAAAATGTTGTAGATATATACATATATATATATATATATATATATATATATATATATATATATATATATATTCTATAAGTTCGGTAGGGGGTGGAGGGTCCAGGTCTGAATACATGCAGACTTTGCCAAATTTTCACGTCTGCATGTTAAAGTTATCATCAAATGTACTGTAGATGCTTATGGAGCAGTTTATAAAAAAGCCCATCATTGCAGGAGACTGCAGCAGTAAATATTATATTAGCTACTTACAAAAGCAAAATAATCAGCACTATGGGGAAGATTTATCAAGACGTGTTCAGAGGAAAAGTTGACTAGTAGCCCTTAGCAATGGCGACTGGTCAACTTTTCCTCTGCAAAGGTTTTCATAAATCTCCCCCAATGTGCCTGAGGAAGGGACCAGAGGATCTTGAAATGTTGGGCAACCTTTCTTTGTACTAAATTTACTAATTGTAGGAACCCTCAGATATTATCTTCAAGGAAAACATTGCAGCCTAGCATATCTGTATTCCTTCTTGAAGTAAAGATCCCCTTTTTTTGATCATCCTTTCTCACACTGCAAGAATATGACAACAGCCCCAAGGGAGTCAAAGTACAATATCAGGAGCAATCCCTTCCTACCATGTTCACTGCACTCAATAAAAAGATTAATAAAATGTATTTTGAAAGTAAAACTTTTTGCCTTTAACATTTGGGTCTTCAACAACATGCCCATGTTATGTTTATGGTTAATCTCTTGGGAAAGGTCATGTATCAAAAGTGGAAAGCTTTCAATAACACAAGTGTCACTTTGACAATCGAATAACATATTCTAACAGCAATAGCATGGAGGTGGTGATGGTGGTGATAATGGCTGCTATATCAAATCCTGGGCAACCTTCAATTTGTAAAAAAGTCATGCATTCTGTACTGATCTTTATAATTACTTAAAAAAGAAAATTTATTCAAGTGTCTATAGCCAGTGGCACATCTGGGTTAAACATAGAAAACAGAACAGCAACTCTAATAGCTGAGGAAATAACTTCCTGTCTGGAACCCACTTGAGATTCTATGGCAACACCTAACATGGATAGTTTAAAGATGAATACTTCTTAGTGGGTTTAAATGAATGTGCCATAATACAGATGAAAAAAATAAATCTGTATTACCGTAGTATAAATCCAGTTTTAAAGTTCCAACAGATAGAAAATATTGGAGTGCTCTCAATAGATTTCTTGCTGTGATCTTTATTCCATTTTCATGGACATACACAAGACACCCCCGTGCAACAAGCAGAACAGGGACGGAAGGCACGGGCACCTTAGAGACAGCCGCTGTTTCATGCCAGTGGCCGTTTCAGCAGGCCCCTGTTTGACCAGTGGCCTGATGAAATCCCTTGGCGTGAAACAACGGCTGTTGCTCAGGTGCACGCTTCTGCTGACGCTGCTTTTTCACACCAGTGAGTGTTTCGTCAGCCCTCGGTTGCTCTGGTGCACGCTCCTTATGCATCTGTTCTTTCCCACCAGTGGGCGTTTCGTCAGGTCCTTGGTCGACCGGGGGCCTATTGAAACACCCACTGGCGTGAAACAGCGGCTATCGCACAGGTGCACATTCCATGGTAAGTGCTCTAATACTTTCTATCTGTTGGAACTTTTGCATTGATGATGATAGTATTTATGTTATGAAGCAACACTGAGGGAGGTTGACCTGGCTTTTACTCCAACCAAGCTGATAACACACCAGTGTTAACCTGTTCCTGCCCTGACCTACTGCCATCTTGCCACGTCCTGCCAGTCTCCTTCTGTGCCATGCCACTTCCCAGCTACCTGTGTGGATGAGTTGTGCCAGGGATAGCGACCTGGGTGCCACCTGCCAGAGCAAGACCATCCCACTTTGAGGCAGGCTCTGGTGAAAACCAGTGGCACCTTAGACTCTGCTACCTGGCACGGCTCCCGTCATCATCCACACAGGCCCAGAGAATAAACCACCTGCTGTGACCATAACATCACATAGTTTGCCCTGGAAAAGATGTCCTGCCTGTACAGTAGTGTGCCATCAGAGCAGGTGTTTAGTGCAGCTGGGGCCATAGTAACCCCAAGGAGAACTCGTCTGTCCATGAAAAATTTGGAGAGACTGGCCTTTGTGAAGATGAATCAGGCATGGATCAGCCAGGATTTCCACCCACCAATGCCTGATGCATCAGAGTAGATTGACCATGGTGCCACACCAACACTCCACAAATATGGATTGTGTAAAACATATTTAAAGGGGTATTCCAGGCAAAAACCTCTCCTTTGTATAGGGGATAAGATGTCTGATCACATTGGGGCCCGCTTCTGGGACCACCTGCGATCTCCCTGCAGCAACCGCATTCTATGCGGAGCCGTGTCTCTAGTCTCGGAAACCTCCAGTTTTCCAGGACTGGAGACGTGACGTCATGCCACGCCCTCTCCATTCATGTCTATGGGAGGGGGCATGATGAGAGACCCGGAGTATTCAGAAACTAGAGATACAGCTCCGCATAGAATGCGGGTGCTGCAGGGAGATCACAGGGGGTCCCAGCAGTGGGACCCAGCAGCGGGTCCCTTGCGATCAGACATCTTATCCCCTATCCTTTGGATAGGGGATAAGACATTTTTGCCCCGAATACCCCTTTAAGGCGCTGCTCCTCAGTTACAGGAATTCCTCTTCATCAGACCCCAAGTAAGTATTGATTATATGCATTAGCTAAAACTTAACTTTGCTTAGGATAAAATACATGAACCAATTTTTTTTTAAATCAAACAAAAGGAAAGGTGTGCAAAAAACACCATGTGCTACCTACACCACCAAGTATTGATGTGATGCAACGACCTCTAAAAGGTGAAAGGGAACAACGTATGGTCCATTGTAACCAGTAGGGGTAAAAAATTCCCCTGTAAGGCCCTACTCTCACATTATTAATTCCCTTCTTGGCAAGTGTTACTTGTGCTAAAAAGGGCGGCCCCACACAGGGCGAGTAACACTTGCCAAGAAGGGTATTAATAATGCAAGAGTATCGCCTAACAGTGGAAGTTTTTACCCCAACGGTTACAATGAACCATACATTGTTCTCTTCCACCTTTTAGAGGTCTTTGCATCACATCAATACTTGGTGGTGTAGGTGGAACATGGTGTTTTTTGCACACCTTTCCTTTTGTTTGATTTAAAACAAAAGTGGGTACATATATTTTATCCTAAGTTGCAATTTACGTAATGCATATCCTCAATTCTTACTTGTGCACACTAACACTTCTACAAAAGAGACTGTTTTCTTCTGCCTACCTGCCTCAGCTTCTATTCTGTTCCTGCCACCCGCCTGATGCCACACATCTTATGCCAAGTTCTCCTTTTTTCACCCATCTTCATCACTGGGTACTGGTATTGTCACCCACCACCCCACTATGTCATCGGGTCACTTTCAGGACTCCTGATGCTGCTGATGCCACCTCCAGGCTGTCTGATTCTGCCACCATATGTTCTCCCCATGCTACTGCCACCTCCAGGCTGTCTCATTCAGCCACTATATGGTCTCCTCATGCTGCCGACAACTCCAGGCCATGTCATTCAGCCACTATATAGTCTACTTTTGCTGCCGTCAACTCCAGGCTGTGTCATTCAGCCATTATATGGTCTCCTCATGCTTCCGCCACTTCCAGGCTGTGTCATTCTGCCAGATTATGGTCTCCTCATGCTGCTGTCACCTCCAGGCTCTGTCACTGTGCCGCCATGTGGTCTCCTCATACTGATGGCACATTACATAAAACTTCTTAGGTTAATGTATTTGAAATCTTCAATTTAAATATTAAAAAAATAAATGTAATCTTTTCAATTGTGAGGCCCTATGGTCTCATCAGGCTGTTGCCACCTCCAGGCTGTGTCATTCTGCCACTATATTGTTTCCTCATGCTGCTGCCACCTCCATACTGTGTCATTGTGCCACTCTGCAACAGTGATTCTAATAGTGACACCTCTAATCTGTATGTCATACTGAATAACAGCATTATTTCACTAACACAGCACACTCCTTATGCATGTTACTGCAAAGCAAAGTGTTCTACACCCCTATTGAGGTTCTCTGTAGACAAGAAATAGCAGTTTCTAATAGAGATTGGAACCAATCCAAAATTTTTCGTCCGGATTGGCCCAATCAAATTTTTCAAAAATTCGCTTATCTCAATCTGTGATCAAGACATTCGGGAGACAACTTATGGCAGCTGGGAAAGAATCTTTCTGTATAACATAACATTTTGAAAGTATCACAAGTAAAATATTTATGTAAAGCAAAAGCCAACAGCCTGATAATTTATAATATTTAAAGCCTATTTTATATTGCTCAATATTTTATGGACACTGTGCACCTGCATGAAAATAAGCACAAAAATGGGAACTGAAAACTTTTAAGAACATTGATGTTTGGAAGACCTAGTTTCCATGGGAATAATTAAAAAAGAAAGGTAGGTCTATTACTTTTTGCATTTAATTGCAATAAAAGAGTTTGCAGCTGGTATGGGAAAAGTTTACTTTAATACTAGCTTGGAATAAGACAGATGTTACATTTTATTGGTTATAAAAAAGTTTCCTTACTGCCACCAGATTTGAGCTTAAAACTTTTTAATGCGATATTTAAAATATGTGTGATATGTATTCATCACTTTTTTGCTTTTGGCACAGATTCCTTACTTATTGATTTTTTTTTTTTTTGTATTAGTCAAGGTATCACAACTATTAGTCCTAAAAAGTGACCATTATAATACATGTACAACCAACATAATACCTTGATCAGTTTCCCTTTCCTATGCAATAATTGTATGTTATGGACATAGATAGTGTAACATAAGGGTGACTACCCACCATATTACCTAATCTAACTCCCTTGCAGCTAAAACTGGCACCCATCTTCATGGCTGCTGGTAGCTTTAAGCCTGCAACCCACCTAGAGTTTCTCTTCCTTTTTTCTGACCCACATGCATGGGACAACGTCCATCATTTTGCATGTGGGCGTCCTGTAAGAAGAGAGGCTCAAGGCCTTAAGTTAGGTTGCAGACAGGAAGCTGCCTTAAGCCTTTACATTGGAATACAATCATGGTGACTGCAGGGGAACCGGGAGAAGTTAAATGTTTTTTTTAATATTAATATTAGTGACAGGGCTTTTATACATGAGTAAACTAGGTAGTTAACTTGGGGGCCTATCTACATAGATAAATACCTACCGGGGCCTAATAACAGAAGAAAACTACCTACTGGGTGACTATCAACAGGGGTCTTATTTACTGGAGGCTATCTACAGCAGGTATCGACCTACCAGTGGCCTATATACTGAAGAACCCACCTACCAGGGCACCTATACACTGTTTAAACTGCATAATAGGGCACCTATGTACTAGGGAAACTATCTAAAGGGGGACTTCTTCCTACTGGAGCAACTACCTACCTATTGGGGAGACCTACCTACCCCTTTCCCAAAAACCACTTACATACGCACTTTACTGCGCAGGAAACCTTGGAGGACATTATTACTGTTTGTGGCACTATAGATTCAGGGAAGTAAGGAGGGTGCTGTCTGACAGGTTTTTCAGAAATTACTTTTGGCTACAACAATTGTCCTGGTCATCTGGGCTGAATAGACATCACTGGATGTTAATGCACTGTATCACTTATACAGTCCTCAGAGGTTATGGAAAGCTGGTATCTACCACTATTTGGACAGTTTATGGGGGATATTAGTTTGTGTATAGCAATTATTTTTTATTTAGCAATAAAATGGTAATATGGGTCACAGTGTGGGGTATTATTTTTTTTTTACTCCTCTCTTAAAAAAAAACAAAAAAAAAAAAAACCTGTTTATCCACTTTTAGAAGTTATATAATCTCTTTAAAGAAACACTTTACAGAAAGCAGAACCAGATTTACTTCATAAAATCACAGAAAAAAGACTCAATTTACTGTTAAAGGGAAATTTAAACCCCAGTTCCCCGAAGGATGCAGAGGCCATAATGCTAAATAAGTTATGTAACACTGGAGCATTTCCCCGATACGCTGAATTTATATAGTGACACATGCTTCTCCATAAATCCAGGCACATATCATGCTGTCAGTGTACCCTGAGCTGGTATAGATATAAGCTACAATGTATGCGTTTGAAGTCTTAAATTGTAGAAAGCCCCCCCTAATTTTTTCTTGAAGTATCCAGAGTAAAGTTAGTTTATACAATAGAAAAGTTTAGTTGTAAGTACAGCTTCACAATGGGAGTGCTTACACAAAAAAAAAATGTATTACAAAGAAAAAGAACACATATTTATTCATCATGTTTATCTTTAACAAATGACAAACAACTATACACATCGTGTTCCCTCTGATAAATTGTCAATGACTTTCTACTCCAAAATGCACTTGTAGTTTTGGCCAAAATAGATGAAAAAATGTATCATAATAACACACTGCAGGAGCAATGTTTACTGTAAACAGCATTACTCGAAGGCCATATCTAATGTTTTTACATAAAATGCAATGTGTCAGGTTCAGGTAAGGACACTATTTATAACGGCAGACATTCATTGACTTGACAATAAATGAGAGGTTACATTTTGAAATACAAGTTGTAAGACTTATTTTCCAAGCTTTGCACTCCTTTTTATTGAAAATATAGTTGGAAGAAATCCCAGAGAAAGTGTTAGAATATATAAAAAGCTATCTATTGTTCGTGGTGTTGATTAAGATACTGTATTGCAAATTGAGAGCAACCATCTATTGCTTTTTAGACCCTTTCTTCTAATTTGTTTGTATATAGTATTCATACAAACAGTAAAAATTGATGTTACCAGATCAAAGTAATTTAAGGTTGAACAATAAAGAATGATTATACCTATCAGAACTCAGAACCCCATTCAGCCCTGCCTGGAATCCTTGCATGATAAGTGCTGTGTCTTTTTATCTTTTCTGGTTCTATTGCCTAGAAAATGACAACATAACACAAGAGGATGTGCTGTTTCATTTAATGGTATGCACAAAGAATACCATAAGTAGTATTATTTGGAATGTTGCTCAACAACGAAAAGAAACAAAATGCTATATGACTTCCTTACTAAATCCAACAACACAGAAAAAAATTGGAGTAATTCAAAAACTTACAGTGCAAAATATATAAACTTTATTGACATGTAATACATACAAATGGAGGGATTCCACTCAGAGAGGGGGATAAATAGCACTGGGTGTCCCTTAAGTGTCACAGATATGACCCATACAAGAGTTATATGAAGTTTACACAAAAGTATGTATCCCAAAAGTGAGTACAGTCTAATTCATACAACAATGACATGGCAATACAGCTACACCAATATAAAAGCACTATGCATGGATAACTGGGCACTAGGACACCCACATCATGTGGCGTTTTGGCAAACCTTTATAATACAGTGGTCCCTCAACTTACAATGGCCGTTAGGTTGCAATATTTTCACCATACAATGGTCTTTTCTGGACCATTGTAACTTGAAACTATACTCAACATAAAATGATACGGACAGCCACAACTATGAACTGCGAAACATTACAATGGCTGGAAGAACTGACCAATCAGAATGGGCATTTCACCTGTAAAACACCTGACTGTCTGGTAGTGCCCCCCTACAGTACAGGGATGTACTACATGTTCTGAACTGCTTTTTACCTGTGCCAGGGTTAGCAGCTCCTTTGAACACTAGGCTGGGGAGGCTCCATTTAACTTTTTTGAGACACTATTTGCTGTATGGGACCCTGAAGAAGCTGCTGTCCTCTACATAAACAGTGACTTACAGCTCCCAGCAGCTCTTTGTTACTTTCTTATTTGTGAGGACTTGCTTTATCTGTATTAGTTATCTACTTATTTTACTTTAATCCTCACTTTTTTTTTTTTTTTTGGACGACATCTTGTGGACTTCAGAACCATCTACCAATTTTCCATAGAATTATGATTTCAACATACAATGGTCGTCCTGGAACCAGTTAATATTGTAACTTGAGGGTCCACTGAACACAGGTTCAACTTTTTTAAGAGCTTATACCAGATTTTTTCTGCAGATATTAAAGTATGAACTTGAGGTTTACCTGAAAAAAACTAAATGCAAATAACACACTTACAAATAAAGAAAACACACTAAAACTAGAGTCTCCACCAACCAAATATTTATTAAGCTTGAACATACATATTCTATTAAAGCTATGATGCTTTAATAAATGTACATGAACACCATCTAAGCACAGGCTGTCATTAATAATCTCCCGATTAGCATAAATTCAGTTTTCTACTCTTACATTTCCTGGGTAAGGAAGAAACGCTAGATAGTGTCTTCCTGGCACCCTGCACCCAGTCACGTGCCAAATTGCCTTCCCCCACCTGAATTTAATTAGCATAATCAGGGCCAGCAGCTTAAATCTCCAAAACTTTCATGACAGATCTGTTACAGCACCTCAAAACTACCTTACATCAATGTTTTATAGTACAGCCCCCTCATACTCTAGGATTCAGGTGCAACCACAACTGCTCTAGCTTCTGTGACAATAAAAAAAAAAAAAAAAAGAATACTACAATAATAATATTGCTAAATATTGATAACTAGCTGAGTACCCGGCGCTGCCTGATTTTTCCTACCTAATCCTTGTGGGGGAGGAAAAGCAACAAAGGAGGAAGCTTTTGTCCTCATATGCTGTCCTCATATCCGGACCCCATAACCCCTCCTCATATCCCGACCCCAAATCCCCTCCTCATATTCCAACCTCATATCATGTCCTAATATCTCAACCTCATGCCCCATCCTCATATCCCGTCCTCATATCCCTTCCTCATATCTCTTCCTCGTATTCCGTCCTCGTATCCTGTTTTCATATCCCATCCTCAAATCCCATCCTACTGTCCCGTACTCATGTCCCATCCTCATATCCCAACCTCATATTCTGTCCCCATATCTCGACCTCATATGCCATCTTCATATACCGTCCCCATATCCCAACCTCATATCCCATCCTCATAGCCTGTCCCAATATCCCGACCTCATATGCCATCTTTATATACCGTCCCCATATCACAACCTCATATCCTGTCCTCATATCCCGTCCCCATATCCTATCCCCATATCCTGACCTCATATCCTGACCTCACGTCCTTTCCCCATATACTGTCCTCATATCCTGTCCTCATATCCTGACCTCATATCCCGATCTCATACACCAATCTCATATCCTGTCCCAATATCCTGTTCTAATAGCCAATCCCCATTTCTAATCCTCATATCCTGTTCTCAGGTGGGGCTGAGTTGTGATGAAGATACTGTAACCTGAAAATAAAAAGGGTGTGGCTTACCTGGTTAACGAACAAGGGCGTGTATACATGTCCTTGTGCCGTTAACGGGGTATGACGTGGGCTACCGACATCATACTGCCGGCCCCAGCTGATTCTTGCAACTGATGGCTGGCATTAGTAGCTGACATGTGGCAATCGCCACTGTCAAAGCTGACAGCGGCGTCTAAAGGTACCTATTAACTGCTCCCTGGTGGTCCAATGGGGTGGACTGCCCCCCCCGAATTGAAATTGCAGGGGGTGATCCACTTCTGAGGTAGCCGGAAGGCTTACCTCTGTTCCTGTGTATGCTGTTGTGCTGTGAATGATAAAGCTTTATCAATAAAGTGCAGAGCACACAGATCAATGTGGTTCTATGTGGTTCTAAGGGGACTAAAAGTGTAAAAAAAAAGTTTTAAAAAGTCTTAAAACACACACAGTAACCCCTTCCTTATTAAAAGTTTAAACCTCCCTTTTCCTAAATTCCATATAAAAAATATATAAGCATAATAAAAATAAACATACGTGGAATTGCCGCATGCGTAAATGACCGAACAATAAAAATATAAGGTTAATTAAACCGCACGTTCAATGGCATACAAGTAAAAAATTCCAAAGTCCAAAATTGCGTATTTTTGCTCACGTGGTATACCCTAAAAAATGTATAAAAAGTGATCAAAAAGTCAGAACAAAACAATTCTGTTACCGATAAAAACTTCAGTTCACAGAACAAAAAAATGAGCCGTCATACCGGCCCATATACGGAAGAATAAAAAGTAATAGGGGTCAGAAGAGGACAATTTTAAACATACAAATTTTGGTGCAAGTAGTTATAATTTTTTAAAGTTGTAAAATAAAGAAAACCTATATAAATTGGGTATCATTGTAACCGTATGAACCTACAGAATAAAAGTATGGTGACATTTTTACTGAAAAGTGCACTGTGTAGAATTGGAAGCCGCCAAAAGTTACAAAATGGTGTTTTTGTTTTCTTTTCAATTTTGCCCCATAAATATTTTTTTTCTGGGTTTGCCGTAAATTTTGTGGTGAAATGATTGATGACATTACAAAGTACAATTGGTGGCGAAAAAAAAAATAAGCCCTCATATGAGTCTGTAGGTGCAAAATTGAAAGCATCATGATTTTTAGAAGGTGATAAGGAAAAAAAAGGAAAGTGCAAAAATGGAAAAACCCGTGGTCCTTAAGGGGTTTAAGGGTGGGAGTGTCTTTGCAAGATGGGGCATGGAATGAGGGGATGGTGTGGCTTGCCAGCCGGACTGACGCTTTCACGAGGAGATGCAGAGCGGAGCTTGTGGAGTAAGGTACCGGAAGTTCCATATACTTGTATGAGACTTGAAACAAAATCCCCATCCTTCACATAAGGGGGTAGGTTAGGGTTAATTTAACTAATATATATACTTATTTGACATATAAGTAACATGTGACCAAGTATTAGCGAAATATCTCCAGCCGTGTGGAAGTTATGCTGGAACATACATTTCCCATAGATTTGCTTTGGACTTTAAACAAAAACCCCGACCCTGGCAAATGGGGGGTAGGTTAGGATTAACTATCCTATATTTTTAGTGGACATATAAATAACATGTGACCAAGTTTCATGTTAAAGTGATGCTGGAACATACATACATATACACACACATTGAGTTTTATATATATATATATATATATATATATATATATATATATATATATATATATATATATATAGATTGGCTAGAGATTTGTCCATTGACAACCAATCATCTTTCAGCTATACACGTCCAGTACAGGTATGAAAATAAAACAGAGACCTGATTGGTTGAACTGTATCACCAGAAAGTGTCATTACACATCCGGATTATTAGTACCTGTTACGTTGTTGTGTCGGTGAATGAAGTTTATCTATCTGTCAGTGTTTATCCAGCTGTTTGGCCTGCTGTTGCTTCTTTGTGACATCCTACATGTGCCTGCTATTAATCCCTTAATGACGCAGGAGGTAAATGTACGCCCTGGTGTGGGGGTACTAAACGCACCAGGACGTGCATTTACGTCCTGTACATGACCGCGAGCATCATGCTTGGGTCACGTGCAGCAGATCCTGGCTGCTGATAGCAGCCAGGGACCCGCCGGTAATGGCCGACATCCGTGATCGCGCGGATGTCCGCCATTAACCCCTCAGATGTCGTGATCAATACAGATGATTGGATCGCCCGCATTATGAATGATTGGATCGCCCGCAGCACTGCCACGGGGATACGATCATCCATAATGGCGGCTGGAGGTCCTCCTGCTCTGGTCTGATCTCGAGTAGACCAGAGCAGAAGAGGACCGATAACACTGACCAGTGCTATGCCCTATGCATAGCACTGAACAGTATTAGCAATCAAATGAGTGCTATAAATAGTCCCCCTATGGGGACTATGAAAGTATTTTCTTTTTTATTAAAAAAGTTTTAAAAAAGTTTAAAAAAAATAAAAAATCCCCTCCCCCTATAAAAATGTAAATTGTCCCTTTTCCCCGTTTTACCCCCAAAAAGTGTCAACATTTGTTTTTAATAAACATATTTGGTATTGGCGCGTGCGTAAATATCCACACTATTAAAATATAATTATCCCGTATGCTAAACGGCGTGAATGTTAAAAAAAAAAAAGTCAAAAATTGCTGCTTTTTTATACACGTTGGTATAGAAAAAAGCCAACCAACACCAAAAGGCCTAAGCAAATATAAAGAACAATGTCAATGACCCGCTATGCAGGGGACCAGCTAAGCTGTAGGAGTGGAGGTGCTAACGGAGTAGCAAGTCATTCATAGTAAACGGGTAATGGAAATAAGATGATTTGTGTGAGTGCAATGTTCTTTCCATTAGCTGCTTTTTTATAACATTTAATCCCAAAATAAAATAAAAAAATGGATTAAAAGTTTTATATATGCAAATGTGGTATCAATAAAAGAACAGATCACGGCACAAAAAAACGAGCAGTCATACCACCGCTTATAAGGAAAAATGAAAAAGTTATAGGTCAGAAAAATAGAGGGATTTTAAACGTATTAATTTGGTTAAAAAAGTTTACGACTTTTTATAGCAATACAATAATAGAAAAGTATGTAATCATGGGTATCATTTTAATCGTATTGACCCACAGAATAAAGAAATCATGTCTATTTTACCGTAAAGTGTACAGCGTGAAAACAAAATCTTCCAAAATTTGCAGAATTGTGGTTCTCTTATCAATTTCCCCACACAAATAGTATTTATTTTTTTTGGTTGTGCCATACATTTTATGGTAAAATGAGTGATGTCATTACAAAGGATAACTGGCCTTGCAAAAAACAAGCCCTCATACTAGTCTGTGGATGAAAAGACAAAATAGTTATGATTTTTAGAAGTCTTTTTTAAAAGATTTTTTTGAAGTCCTTTAGGGGTTAATGGAAGCTTTATCATCTGTGGGTTGTATATACACTTAGCCATTGGGCCTGCTGTTGCTCTTTTGTGACATCTATGGGTGTTTGCCAGAAAGGGTAGCTTTGCTATCATGCTATAATAAATACCCTGCTAACATTAAGTTTACATGGCTCACTACTTATATTGTGTACGAGTGACTGATTTATAAGGTTCCCTGATGAACCCCGTATGAAACTAGACGGGGAAAACACGTTGGAACAGGAACTGACTATTATGGTGGTTGAGTGGAATATATGATGATGGTGTTTGACTGATCTTGCACTCGAAATTGCAACTGAAATTGCTTACCAGTCACTTTTTCTGATTTATCTTAAAATGTATAATGGGTTTTATGGATTGTGTTTATATTATTGCAAATAGTCACAGGAGTACCAGGACTAGATAATTACTGATAGTTCTGTTTCTATGTGTACCTTGTTTATTGTTTTTTCCCTCACTATACCTTAGGTACGGGAACGTCATTGTTAAGCAGGTAGGTCCCTCAAAAGGTAGGGACAGCAGGGGAGGGAGGCATAACGGTAGACTGCACTTTTCCCTTGTTCTTTCTACAAATGAATAACATCAGTTTACTAAGGGACATCTACCTGTGACATCCATCTTGAACCCCCCTCCCAGCCCATCCTCACCTTACCATTCAGGTTATGTCTATTTTTCTAGTCCTGGCTCCTAGTGACTTATGTTGATTTTTTAGGGTGTGGTAGTGTGTACACTTTTTGAGTTTTTTTTGTTTGTTTTATTGATTAGTGCATTTTATTATTTAGTACTTAAAAGTTAAGTCTTAACTTGTTCTCTATTGTGAACACCAGAGCTATAATATTGTCTGTGATTTTCTGTTAAAAATGTAGCCAATCTGCAGGCATAGAGGAGGAGGAGGAAGAAGAGCAAAACAGATTGATGTAGGATGATCCAGAGTTTGCCATTAATTTATGAAAATCTCTGCTCACTCTGGTCTCTGTAGTCAAGTGGGTGGTGCTACTAACTGATTGACAGCTATCTTTTTACAAATGTGTGCATAGAGTAGAACCACATACTTGACCATTTAGCCTAAAATAAACAGAGGTTTACAGAAATATATGAAAAGTTATCCTGAAAAATTTCCCAAAAAACTATATATCAATCTGCTCAGAAGATTACACTGCATCTTCACTGTGACAGGTTCCCTTTAAATATTCAGTACTAGTGGGATCCTTAAAATTATAGCTCTTTTTGACGTACAGGATTAGCAAAAATAATAATTAAGATGTATAAGTATATCATATTCCCTATGTTAGTGTGTTCTATAAGAAGCACCGAGCAGAACAAGAAGAAAATCACGTCTTCATCCGCTCGTCTCGAGGCTGCCATAATCAGACCTATTGATAATAATGTGCTTGCAACAAAAATGTGTAGTCTTATTTTAATGGCAGAAGGTGAATAAAAGTGATGCAGAGAGCATTTAATCATGAAGAAATACTCTATCTTGATTGTGAGCGCATCAATTATTTATATCAAACCTTTTTTTGCCATCAACGTGTGAATTCTCCTTTATGGTTTGTGTGATTTCATTATCTTTGATTCACAGTACCTGAGCTTGACAATGCCGGCAATCTCTTTATACAACATTTTATACAGTACTTAGGAATGATTTTCTTGTTTCCAAGCAACACAAAACAAAGTGATTTAAAATTCTTAATGCTCAATAATATATGAAGACAAGCACTGAGCTTGAATCTTCAAAGCTTTCCCTTTGGAATACCTGAAGAAAATACTTGCCACCTATCAGTCTATATAACCTCCACATACAGGCACTTAGCATCAATCTTTCTTAATTAAAACAGGTCAAATTGTAAACAAGCATAGATTCTTTGTAATCATTAGTCTTATACATTGCCGTGTAGGCTGAATAGCTGGCGTACAGTAGAGCCGAGTGTAGTGCTTTCATAAATTATTAAAAAGAGCTGAGGATATAGGAATGGATAATCTGAGTTTCTGTATATTATTGTGCTGAATAATTTTGTACGTAACTGTATCATTTTTAAAATATGAGAATTTATTTTATTTAAAGAATATATATATATATATATATATATATATATATATATATCTTAACACCTAGAGGACACTCAACATAGATGTCCATCGCTGTGCCCTGCCACTTAGCGCAAAACGACATACATGTTCTGCAATCACCGCATCTCCCGGCATGGTGATAGGATCAAGCTGGCTGCTGTGATGTTCACCATTAACCCTTTCGCTTTACATGCTATGATCTATACTGATTGTGGCTTGTAAAGCTTAAATGGGGCTTTATGAGACTTACGGGACCATCCACAGTGTGATAGCAAAGTTCCCATGTGTCAAGACGGACAAAGATCTGTTTATCTGCCTCATGCCGCTCTGCTGCCATCCATTGGTATGGTCTGCCTTCTTTAAGACTATACAAGTGGACCCGAGATATCAATGATAAGTGCATAGCACTGTATAATACCTAAACTCCTCCTAGGAAACAATATCTCATAAAATATAAAGCACCTGGCGACAAAACCAACTAACCATATATAACCTACAATTGTCACCTCAAAAATGACACAATATCTCATACAAAATTAACTTTATTAAAGATCCATATAATCAATATAAAGTAATTATGTAATGATGTAATTAAGTAATGAATATGCCTGCTATAGGTAATACATGATCTTGCTATGTTATGTGATGTGATTATTGTCTATAATATTCTATACTTGTGATCATCACCCTTATTATTTATGGAGGATTGATAGTTACTGAGCATATTCCATACCATTGTGATAGATGTGGCAGGGGCACCTGTTCTATTTTGGGGTATATGTTTTTTAAGGGTTAGGGGTTGACTGTCCGATTTTGTATTACTTTGTATTGATTATATGGATCTTTAATAAAGTA
The DNA here is from genome assembly GCF_029499605.1 of Hyla sarda. Lineage (NCBI taxonomy): Eukaryota > Metazoa > Chordata > Amphibia > Anura > Hylidae > Hyla > Hyla sarda. Next base: position 404,035,423 of record NC_079190.1, on the reverse strand, counting down.
AATTTTGTATGAGATATTGTGTCATTTTTGAGGTGACAATTGTAGGTTATAAATGCATAGCACTGAACAGCAATAGTAACTAATAAATGCATAGCACTGAACAGCGATAGCAAGTAATAGAGTGCTATTATTTGTCCCATGTGGGGACTTAAAATTTTTTTTTAAAGAAAAAAATAAATATATATATATGTATATATATATATATATATATATATATATATATATATATTACGCCTAGCGCTCCGGGTCCCCGCTCCTCCCCGGAGCGCTCACGGCGTCTCTCTCCCTGCAGCGCCCCGGTCAGTCCCACTGTCCGGGAGCGCTGCACTGTCATGGCCGTCGGGGATGCGATTCGCACAGCGGGACGCGCCCGCTCGCGAATCGCATCCCAGGTCACTTACCCGTCCCGGTCCCCTGCTGTCATGCGCTGGCGCGCGCGGCTCCGCTCTCTAGGGCACGCGCGCGCCAGCTCTCTGAGACTTAAAGGGCCAGTGCACCAATGATTGGTGCCTGGCCCAATTAGCTTAATTGGCTTCCACCTGCTCCCAGACTATATCTGCTCACTGCCCCTGCACTCCCTTGCCGGATCTTGTTGCCTTGTGCCAGTGAAAGCGTTTAGTGTGTCCAAAGCCTGTGTACCTGAACTTCTGCTATCCATCTTGACTACGAACCTTGCCGCCTGCCCCGACCTTCTGCTACGTCTGACCTTGCCTCTGCCTAGTCCTTCTGTCCCACGCCTTCTCAGCAGTCAGCGAGGTTGAGCCGTTGCTAGTGGATACGACCTGGTTGCTACTGCCGCAGCAAGACCATCCCGCTTTGCGGCGGGCTCTGGTGAACACCAGTAGCCTCTTAGAACCGGTCCACCAGCACGGTCCACGCCAATCCCTCGCTGACACAGAGGATCCGCTACCTGTGAGCCGAATCGTGACAGTAGATCCGGCCATGGATCCCGCTGAGGTGCCGCTGCCAAGTCTCGCTGACCTTACCACGGTGGTCGCTCAGCAATCGCAGCAAATTGCCCAACAAGGACAGCAGCTGTCGCAGTTGACCGCCACGTTACAGCAACTTCTGCCTCTGCTACAGCAGCAACCATCTCCTCCGCCAGCTCCTGCACCTCCTCCGCAGCGAGTGGCCGCTCCTAGCCTCCGTTTGTCCCTGCCGGACAAATTTGATGGGGACTCTAGACTCTGCCGTGGATTTTTGTCTCAGTGTTCCCTGCATATGGAGATGTTGTCGGACTTGTTTCCTACAGAACGGTCTAAGGTGGCGTTCGTAGTGAGCCTTCTTTCAGGAAAGGCCTTGTCTTGGGCCACACCGCTCTGGGACCGCAATGATCCTGCCACAGCCACAGTCCAGTCCTTCTTCACTGAGGTCCGTAGTGTCTTCGAGGAGCCAGCCCGAGCTTCTTCTGCCGAGACTGCCCTGCTGAACCTGGTCCAGGGTAATTCTTCAGTGGGCGAGTACGCCATCCAATTTCGTACTCTTGCTTCCGAATTATCATGGAATAACGAGGCTCTCTGCGCGACCTTTAAAAAAGGCCTATCCAGTCGCATCAAGGATGTGCTGGCCGCACGAGAGATTCCTGCCAACCTGCAAGAACTTATCCATTTGGCCACCCGCATTGACATGCGTTTTTCTGAGAGACATCAAGAGCTCCGCCAGGAAAAAGACTTAGATCTCTGGGCACCTCTCCCACAGTATCCACTGCAATCTACGCCTGGGCCTCCCGCCGAGGAGGCCATGCAAGTGGATCGGTCTCACCTGACCCAGGAAGAGAGGAATCGCCGTAGGGAAGAAAATCTTTGTCTGTACTGTGCCAGTACCGAGCATTTCTTGGTGGATTGCCCTATTCGTCCTCCACGTCTGGGAAACGCACGCACGCACCCAGCTCACGTGGGTGTGGCGTCTCTTGGTTCTAAGTCTGCTTCTCCACGTCTCACGGTGCCCGTGCGGATTTCTCCTTCAGCCAACTCCTCCCTCTCAGCCGTGGCCTGCTTGGACTCTGGTGCCTCTGGGAATTTTATTCTGGATTCTCTGGTGAATAAATTCCGCATCCCGGTGACCCGTCTCGTCAAGCCGCTCTACATTTCCGCGGTCAACGGAGTCAGATTGGATTGCACCGTGCGTTACCGCACAGAACCCCTCCTGATGTGTATTGGACCCCATCGCGAAGTGATTGAGCTCTTCGTCCTCCCCAACTGTACCTCTGAGGTCCTCCTCGGTCTGCCCTGGCTCTGGCTTCATTCTCCCACCCTTGACTGGACCACCGGGGAGATCAAGAACTGGGACTCTGCCTGCCATAGGAAGTGCCTCTCCCCCCCTCCCAGTCCCGTCAGGCAAGCCTCAGTACCTCCTCATGGCCCCCGTCCTGGTGACACACTGCCCCGTGCCAGGCTTCGCCCTCTGCCCTCCCTCCCCATTCCCACTCCTGCTGTACTGCCTGCCGTTGAGGAAACCCTCCATTCTTTCCCGGTGTCCTCATCCCAGGGGAGGCAGTTACCGGACAAAGAAAAGGGGAGACCTAAGGGGGGGGGTACTGTTACGCCGAGCGCTCCGGGTCCCCGCTCCTCCCCGGAGCGCTCACGGCGTCTCTCTCCCTGCAGCGCCCCGGTCAGTCCCGCTGTCCGGGAGCGCTGCACTGTCATGGCCGTCGGGGATGCGATTCGCACAGCGGGACGCGCCCGCTCGCGAATCGCATCCCAGGTCACTTACCCGTCCCGGTCCCCTGCTGTCATGCGCTGGCGCGCGCGGCTCCGCTCTCTAGGGCGCGCGCGCGCCAGCTCTCTGAGACTTAAAGGGCCAGTGCACCAATGATTGGTGCCTGGCCCAATTAGCTTAATTGGCTTCCACCTGCTCCCAGACTATATCTGCTCACTGCCCCTGCACTCCCTTGCCGGATCTTGTTGCCTTGTGCCAGTGAAAGCGTTTAGTGTGTCCAAAGCCTGTGTACCTGAACTTCTGCTATCCATCTTGACTACGAACCTTGCCGCCTGCCCCGACCTTCTGCTACGTCTGACCTTGCCTCTGTCTAGTCCTTCTGTCCCACGCCTTCTCAGCAGTCAGCGAGGTTGAGCCGTTGCTAGTGGATACGACCTGGTTGCTACTGCCGCAGCAAGACCATCCCGCTTTGCGGCGGGCTCTGGTGAACACCAGTAGCCTCTTAGAACCGGTCCACCAGCACGGTCCACGCCAATCCCTCGCTGACACAGAGGATCCACTACCTGTGAGCCGAATCGTGACAATATATATATATATATATATATATATATATATATATATATATATATATATATTGTAAGTGAATAAGCCCCTCCTCAAATAAAAAAAAATCACCCATTCTTTTTCCATTTTACAAATGGACTTTCAGAATCTACATAAGACATTCTGATAAGAAGATATGTTGGGGTTAATTGAGGACAGGTCCTATAAAAGACTGCTCTATGAAAACTAAACATATTTATATACCTGTGATTTACCTTCACCTGTAATTTACCTTAATAAAATGGTTCAAACTGGGTTTTAAAGTGAGATTAACTTGGTTTAGATTATCTATTTTTCTGTCTAGATACTCTGAGTTACTAGAGTAGAGTTATTTCATTCAGCCCTTCAATACTAATTTTGGAGGACCCAACACATCAGTGTAATGGAAGGGGTTAAATTATCACTATTTGAGCACCTCTGTCCATTTTAGGAACGGTCCAGGGCAAGATCGGCTTGCTATGGGGATTTGCTCCTACTCTGATCAGTTCCTGACATGGACAGAGGTGTCAGTAGAGATCACTGTGGTCAAACAGAAAGGAAATTCAAAAAGAAAAGAACTTCCTTTGGAACATACAACAGAAGTAATTTTCAAATCTGTTTAACTTTCTGGCACCAGTTGATTGAAAAAAAAAAGTTTTCTAGTGAAGTACCCCTTTAATCCCTTTGTCAAGGTAAATAATCATACTTTTTAACTTTAAAAGCAACTTTGCAAGTGATGCCTAAATGCCCTGAATGTATAATGTAACATCTTATTTTGTTTGGGGTTTCCTTCTCTAAAAAGTAGTTTATCATTTTGTACATTCTTTAAGGTAATATTCTTCTTTATATAATTTACCTACATTTTTGAATGCATATACTGTATTATACTACAAAATGTTATTTGTTCTATGCATTACATTATTTAAATCTCTTACATTACCTTGAACAAAACAGTACACATAAAAAAACACTGCCTATAAATTACAAAAGCCATAGGTTAAAATGTATGTTATTGTAACTTTTCCAGAAAGGAACCAGATAAACCTTGCTGCAATGGTAATACTATCGGCATTGCCTATTGGATCTTACAGTTGAGTGTGGACTTCAGCTTTGGCAAACGAAGCGAACACAACCATTAGGACAAGTTGTGCAAAGAGAGCAATTTATTTCAGGATTTTTTATTCAAATCTGTCCCTCATGCCATAAAAAGGATTAGTTAGGCTGAAATGGAAATAATTACAATACTTAGCGCTAGGAGGTTGTTTCATAATAAATAATATCTCACTACTTTCCTGCCTTGTGTTATGAAAGAAAATCTGTTATTCACCGTTACCACTTCAAAAACTAAGTGTGATTATTCGATTGTGGTCAATCCTTTCAATGGTCTGTCATTTCCTTCTTTATTACATACTACTGTTTGTTCATCATGTTTGAAGGGTTGTATTTATTAGTACTTTTCATGGTCATCAGATGAGATTTAACTCCTAGACAACCACAATATGTATGTTTACATTAAAACTGTTGATCCCCTGTGTCCCTACAACACATGTAGTTTGCTATTAGTCTGCCATTAAAGAAGTTACTGTGTTCAAAATGACCCAAATGCAGGAAGCATCTTCCTGCTTGTGTCCAAAACCAATTGGCATGCTGGTTAGCTAGGAACAGAGAGCTGGACCATGCCTAGATGACCAAGTAAATAAATAGAGGCAGGTATTATTCAGCTTAAAGAGGTTGTCTGGAGATAAAAATGTTTTTAAACCCCAGGTACTGCAAAAATAAAAACAAATAAGCCATAGTCACTTACCCAAATGATTCACCTCTGCCATTTTGAAGGTGCATGGTGCTCTCTGCTTCTGATGATATGTCAATCCTATAGTTACAGTCCATTAAGTTAATCATTGGTCAAAATGGGCCATTGCTTTCAGAATGGTAGTGGAGGGAAAGTGGGCAGTTTATTATGCTTTACTTTTTATTTTTGAAGCACTTAAGGTCATAAAAATGTCTATTCCAGGGACAACCCTTTAAATAATATCAAAACTGGTTTCTTGAGGTGTTCTTTTACACATGCATGAGAAATTCAGTATATTAGTCCTGAGAGGACCTTGGAGTCCTCCATTATCTCAGCAGATCTTAGATAAGCTCGTGTTGCAGAATTGCTTTGCTCTCGAGGTACATTTGAACTTCATTTCTTAGATTTTATCATTCTTTTGTTGATTCTTTAAAAAGGTGCGCAAAAAAGCTTGAAACTGTGATTTCTTTTTTTTTTTTTTTTTTTTTTTTGAAGCATCCAAGTCAACGAGGTTGACGGTGATGCTTACCAAAAATTTTATGAAATAGAAGGGGGCAAACATGGCCTGATTTCAAAAGATGTAGACTGCCATTTCCTGTATAGAAACAGGTTATCAGAATTATTGCAAAATCAACAAGCTTTGCTACTGTGACAAATACCTACAAATACCCAGAGTTGAAAATCCCTCTACCTACACTGTAACTGAACACGTACACATCAGAAGGTAAACATTGTACTAATGGACTTTGTACATACTATTGTATGATTATTCTTGAGGATTATAATGATTATTATTAAAATGTTGGTCATTAGCTCAATAAGCAAAGCAGAAACCACCAGTGATGAAAGAAGCAATTTGTAACACATGCATTGAAATTGATCAAGATATACTGCATTTCTGTTTTGCTTTGTCTTAGCTCTTTTTCTTACCCTGATGTGTCTCAGTCGTAGCCATTCATTGTTGCAGTATATTTAGTTTTTTCACCTTTTGTATTCATGTATTTACATTATGATAAATGTTTTTTTACTATACCCAAAGAACACGGCAAAGCCCTATGCATGGACCTTGTTTTTCAGAAAACAGTATCATCTAACAATCATGGATCACAAAGGCTAAATATCCTTACATTGCAAACAAATACTGATGTATGAAATGTCTCAATAGACTTGGTCTCTGATAAAAATGACCTAAAGTGAGACCCACATATAACCGTTGCATGGCCTTATTACATGCCAGCAAGCATATTTGTCAAAGTCGAAAAAGTGACCTTAGTTACCAATGGTAAATCATTTTGAAACGTAACTTTTATTAGTGTTTTAAAATTGTGAAAATGCTGGAAAAAAGGTATTTAAATACATGCCCTCTTATGTCTTTATTGTAAATACTTATGGAACATTTTATGTTAAAGAGACACTTCAAAACAGTGTCCCCCAATATAGGCAATGGTTGTAAAAGGGAAAATGGTGAGAAAACCTAATAAATTTGCCGCAACAGTCAAGGACAGTGTATATCTGTCCAACTTTGCTTAATGCTCATTCATTTCACCACTGATCAGAGGCCAATAGAGGTAACCCTGCACCACTGTAGAGTGATTCATTGCAATATGCAACTTTAGTTCTGTTCACCTGTGTGGACACACTATTATGAATGGTTGTACATGACAATCTGTATATACTCTATCTACTGGTTATGATGATAGTTTTATAGAGTACAATAGCCACTGTATACCCAACTCTTTACCCTTTACTATAATAGATATATTCTACATATATATATGTAGAAAAATGTAAGTGTACCTGTCGTAAACAAAAACGTAAGAATATGTATATTTGTAATATACTTTTGGTTAAAAATGTGTGTATATTTTTACTACAGCTATTGTCTGTGTGTTTCTGTGAAGAGTCCAAATACAGGAATTATTGGTGGACAAGCAGGGCTCCGTGCACCAATAACAATCAGGACTCAGCACTGAGGACAGGCAGGGCTCTGTGCACTGAAGACAGGCAGGGCTCTGTACACTGAGGACAAGCAGGGCTCTGTTCACTGAGGACAAGCTATGCTCTGTGCAGTGAGGCTCTATGAAACACCCCCGGATAACACAGCAGGATGATTGACAAGCCAGGAGCTGCACAGAGCTCTGCTTGTCCTGCCCACACTTCCTGCATTTGGACTCCTTACAGAGACACACAGGCAATAGCTGTGTAATGTCTGTCTTGCGTTATGTTCAGACTGCCGTTTGAATTTGGTGGTCTGAACAGTTTTATGTTCCCCGGCCAGGGAATAGTTAAAGGCCAGCTCAGTCTAGCTTCTGGGCTGGTGATTGAAATCTTGACATGCTGCTATGGAGCTCTTGGTGACACACTCTTTGTTTGAGCTTTTAATCTACTATTTTTGCTTTAGCATGCACTTTGTATGTTCTGGTTTTAGCCAGGGTTATGTAACATGCTCATAGTAGATTTTAATCTGTGTTTGATTAGTCAGTTTTTAGGATTTGTATATCCTTTCTGTTATGTGTCTGTTCACATTGTGTTTTCTCTTGTATCTACTTTCTGTGTTTCTGTACCAAGATATCCCTGTTACCTGTCCTTGGGGACTCCGGGGAATTGAGAATTAGTAAAAGAGATCTCCGTGCTCCATGGTGGATTCTGGGAGATTATGTTCTAGTATGAAGACATTCCTGTGTCTTCTGGTGGTTCTTGGGTAATGTATTTTTTCCTGTTTAGCAATAGATCCCTTATACCTTTGTGATGGGGACTCTGGTGGTATTGTTTATTCCCTTTGTCTACCGAAGTTCTTCTGTGGGATTGAGCTTATTCCTGTTCTGTTCTTGGAGTTTATTCTGACTCATTCCGTTCTGGTCTAGTATTGCCTCTGCTCTGTATGTTATAATTTCTTAATTTCTGTTTGTTTATGGAGTCTATTCTGACTCATCCATTTCCTAGTCTTGCGTCCAGTGTGAACAGTGTCCTATATTTATATCCTGTTTGGTTCATCTGCTCTTTGTCCTTTGTATTTGTACCTGTTAGTATTTATATCCTGTCTGGTATATCTGGTTGTCTAGTAGTTTTCCGTTTCTGGCCTGGGGCTATGTATTTGTGTTTTTACTCCACTGCACTTTAGCGCAGGAAGGGACTAGTGCCCAGTTGTCTATCCATCATTTAGGATGGATGGGCAAATAGGCCGGGAGAGATGTTTTAGGGTCCGTTTAGGACTCACTCTCCCTGTCTTCCCCAGTTGGTCCTGACAAGCTGTAGGGACAAAACTTTTTCACCCAAAAATATAATTTTTTTAAAATCAGTGTTACAAATATACATATAATAGTATTATCTACACTATATCAAAAGTTCTTTTTTTAACAACAGGCACACTTTAAATAGTAGAACTAATCAACCCCCCCCCCTCCCCAATGTTTAACTGGCAACTAGGCTTTGTCAAGAGGTTAGTGAGCAATGGTGATCGCACATCACATCCAGAGATTTTTATAACTAATCCAATCAGGTCATCTGAAAAAAAAAATACAGTAGTAACCATAACCAAACCATTCCCTTAGATGCCTAGACTGATCCAGGCAAAGGCTATATACAGTAGTAGAAGAAATAGAGGAAGAATTTTGTATTTGGAAGCACTACACACCAAGGTTTTGCTTAAAACATCTACAGGTTATTGCATAAAATGGACAACATGTTTTGGGGCCAGATTGGTCCCTTCATCAGGTCCTTTCAAGAACTGAGTGTATTCCGCACCTGGTAGACCTGATGGAGGGACCAATCTGGCCCCAAAAGATCTTCAAATTTTTTTTGCAAAAAATAAATCATATCTAGAAGTATACCTTTGTGTGATGCTTCAATATACAGCAATCTTTTTCCTGCTACCCTGAAAGCCATTTGAGGGAGTTTTAGCATTGCAACATCTGGAGGGCCAGATTGGAGATCACTGCTCTAGAAGACCGAGCCTTTACATGTCCTTATTATTTTGTAGCCTTGGCTGCACTTTCATTGGATAATTTATGTGGCCCATCACGTACATTATTGTCAGCTATGCATTCAGTCTTTACACATGTCCAACTGATCAAGAATGACTATCAGGGCTGCATGATCTCAACCATCAGTCAAGGAGTATTTGCCTTTGTCAACCCTTGTAAAAAGCCCTTATGAAAAAAAAATAGTTTTTGACTAGCCAGCATATTCATTGTATGTGGAAATGTTATTCATTTTTCTAATATAATCTTCCAATGGGGTTACTGTGGTTTTCCAGATCTCTGTACTCAATAGATAAAAATATTTTTTTTTTACTGTTTTCTTATTCAAAATGAAAATCTGTGCCAGTCATTTGATAAACAAGATCCAGCTTGGGTAAATGTACAGATAGATTATTATCCAGTGTGTATGGAACAATAATGGAACCCATTGACCGCTTAAAAGATAATAGCAACTTGCCAAAATACTGTGCAATAAAAAGCACTGAAATCACTTAAATCAAACAATCTTTAATGTTCATATAGGTTGTGCCTTAAATCTATTTTTCATTCTTAGTCAATCCATGTTTCTCTAGCAGTTTACACTGCGGATGGGGAAATAAGGTACTAATGAATTACATACATTCTTGTTCTCCACCTTCCCGTGTTTCCCAAACTTATTGCAAATGACATTGCACATAGACTTTATTAGATTTCTCTACAAGGGAGAAAGGAATTTGGATCTATATTTGCTTTTTACATGCAGGACTTAGGTTTAGTTTTAATTCTCATACCATCATTTGGCAATAGACAAACGGAATGCAATGTAGTATATGTTTCTATAGCAACAGAATATCCAGCAATGCTGTATCGCAACTCTTACACATATCAAAAATAGAGCAGTACATTTGCCCATGTAATTGAAACACTGGAACTTACAAGATGTCCTCAGGTCAGGTAGTTTGTGGGAACAGTAAGATATACATAGCTTGAAGACTAAAAGCAGAACTGTAAACTCTTACTGCAGAAAAGCACACAACACTAAAAGCCATACTTTTCAGTTTTAATAGTTCAGAATAGTATAGTATTTAGTACAAAGTGTTTAGAAGACGTGAAGATAGAAGGCAAAATGATTGGAGCAGAAACATTTTGGAGAAGAAACTAAAATTGTCTGGGAGAGAACTGTAAGTTGGGAAAAGTTAGATTTTTTTTTCTAACAAAGCAATAACCTCAGACAAAATGCTATAAAGTAATAAAAAAAAATAAAAAAATTGGGATAATCATCTAAGCATCCAAGCCTTAAAATTGAGTCTTGAGCTAACAAAATAGCTGCTCATTTAAATAATCCATATATTGGGCATCATTTTGTGCTTAAAGGGATACTCCACTGCCCAAGCGTTTGGAACATTTTGTCCCGAACGTTGGGTGTGGGCTGCAGGAGTCGTGATGTCACAGCAACGCCCCTCATGATGTCCCGTCACACACCCTCAATGCAAGTCTAGGGAGGGGGCATGGCCATTACGTCACAACCCCCGCTACCCGCACCCAGCATTCGGAACAAAATGTTCCTAAGGCTGGGACAGTGGAGTACCCCTTTAACCTCTTCAGGACATAGGACGTATGGATACGCCCTGCATCCCGAGTCCTTAAGGACCGAGGGCGTATCCATACGCCCGTGGGAATTCCGTCCCCCACCGCTAGCCGGTTGGGGACCGGAGCCGGATGCCTGCTGAAATCGTTCAGCAGGCATCCCGGCATATCGCCCAGGGGGGTCATTATGCCCCCCCATGTCGGCGATCGCCGCAGATCGCTGGACAATTCAGTCCAGCGATCTGCGGCGATTCCGGGTCAATCGGGTCTCCAGTGACCCGATGACCCGGAATTACTGGCTGTTCGGGGCCGTCTCTGACGGCCCCGAACAGCCAGAGCCTGCAGGGGTGAGGTGGCACTGGTGCCACCTCACGATCGCCCTGATTCGTCGGCCGGATTACCGTCCGACCAATCAGGGCTCCTGCTGCGGGTGTCACTCCCGCACCCGCTCCGCCCCTCTTCTGGAGGACGTGAGCGGGTGCGGGACGTGCACCCCGGGTGCTGGGGACCCCGATCCCTGGCGCCCCTGTTGGGATCGGGGCCCCAGGAGCAGCTGCGGCGGCGGGACTGACCTGCAGCGTCTGGATCGTTGGAGGTGAGTGACAGCCTCCTGCTGTTGCTTAGCAACAGCTCCCAGCATGCAAAAAGGGCATGCTGGGAGCTGTAGTTATGCAACAGCAGGAGGCAGACCACCACAACTCCCAGCATTCCCTTATGGGCATGCTGGGACTTATGGTTTTGCAACAGCTGGAGGCACATTCTTTCTATGGAAAAGTGTACCTTCAGCTGTTGTATAACTACAACTCCCAGCTTGCACAAACAGCTAAAGTGCATGCTGGGAGTTGTAGTGGTGCATCTGCTGGTTGCATAACTACAACTCCCAGCATGCCCGTTGGCTGTCGGTGACTGCTGAGAGTTGTAGTTTTGCAACAGCTGAAGGCACACTGGTTGTGAAACTCAGAGTTTTTTTTTTACCTAACTCAGTGTTTCACGACCGGTGTGCCTCCAGCTGTTGCAAACTACAACTCTCAGCAGTCACCGTACACCATGCACCGTACATGCTGGGAGTTGTAGTTTTGCAACAGCTGGAGGCACACTGGTTGTGAAACACTGAGTTAGGTCACAAACTCAGTGATACATAACCAGTGTGCCTACAGTTGTTGCAAAACTGCAACTCTCAGCAGTCACCGACAGCCAACGGGCATGCTGGGAGTTGTAGTTATGCAACAGCTGGATGTCCCCCCCAATGTGAACGTACAGGGTACACTCACATGGGCGGAGGATTACAGTAAGTATCTGGCTGCAAATTTGAGCTGCCGCAAACTTTCTGCTGCAGCTCAAATTGCCAGCGAGAAACTACTGTGAACCCCCGCCCGTGCGACTGTACCCTAAAAACACTACACTACCACAAAAAATAAAATAAAAAGTAAAAAACACTACATATACACATACCCCTACACAGCCCCCCTCCCCTCCCCAATAAAAATGAAAAACGTCTGGTACGCCACTGTTTCCAGAACGGAGCCTCCAGCTGTTGCAAAACAACTCCCAGTATTGTCGGACAGCCGTTGACTGTCCAGGCATGCTGGGAGTTTTGCAACAGCTGGAGGCACCCTGTTTGGGAATCACTGGCATAGAATACCCCTATGTTCACCCCTATGCAAGTCCCTAATCTAGGCCTCAAATGCGCACGGCGCTCTTACTTTGGAGCCCTGTCGTATTTCAAGGCAACAGTTTAGGGTCACATATGGGGTATCGCCGTACTCGGGAGAAATTGGGTTACAAATTTTGGGGGGTATTTTCTGCTTTTACCCTTTTTAAAAATGTAAAATTTTTGGGAGAACAAGCATTTTAGGTAAAAAAAAATTTTTTTTTTACATATGCAAAAGTCGTGAAACACCTGTGGGGTATAAAGGTTCACTTAACCCCTTGTTACGTTCCCCGAGGGGTCTAGTTTCCAAAATGGTATGCCATGTGTTTTTTTTTTTGCTGTCCTGGCACCATAGGGGCTTCCTAAATGCGGCATGCCCCCAGAGAAAAATTTGCGTTCAAAAAGCCAAATGTGACTCCTTCTCTTCCGAGACCTGTAGTGCGCCAGCAGAGCACTTTTCACCCCCATATGGGGTGTTTTCTGAATCGGGAGAAATTGGGCTTCAAATTTTTAGGGGTATTTTCTGCTGTTACCCTTTTTAAAAATAAAACATTTTTGGGAAAACAAGCATTTTAGGTAAAATTTTTTATTTTTTTTTTACATTTGCAAAAGTCGTGAAACACCTGTGGGGTATTAAGGTTCACTTTATCCCATGTTACATTCCCCGAGGGGTCTAGTTTCCAAAATGGTATGCCATGTGTTTTTTTTTTTTGCTGTTCTGGCACCATAAGGGCTTCCTAAAGGTAACATGCCCCCCAAAAACCATTTCAGAAAAACGTACTCTCCAAAATCCCCTTGTCGCTCCTTCCCTTCTGAGCCCTCTACTGCGCCTGCCGAACACTTTACATAGACATATGAGGTATGTCCTTACTCGAGAGAAATTGGGCTACAAATACAAGTAAAAATTGTGTCCTTTTACCCCTTGTAAAAATTCAAAAATTGGGTCTACAAGAACATGTGAGTGTAAAAAATGAAGATTGTGAATTTTCTCCTTCACTTTGCTGCTATTCGTGTGAAACACCTAAAGGGTTAAAACGCTGACTGAATGTCATTTTGAATACTTTGGGGGGTGTAGTTTTTATAATGGGGTCATTTATGGGGTATTTCTAATATGAAGACCCTTCAAATCCACTTCAAACCTGAACTGGTCCCTGAAAAACACTGAGTTTGAAAATTTTGTGAAAAATCGGAAAATTGCTGCTGACCGTTGAAGCCCTCTGGTGTCTTCCAAAAGTAAAAACTCATAATTTTATGATGCAGACATAAAGTAGACATATTGTATATGTGAACCAAAAAAAAATGTATTCGTAATATCCATTTTCCTTACAAGCAGAGAGCTTCAAAGTTAGAAAAATGCAAAATTTTCAAATTTTTCATCAAATTTACGGATTTTTCACCAAGAAAGGATGCAAGTATCGACAAAAATTTACCACTATGTTAAAGTAGAATATGTCACGAAAAAACAATCTCGGAATCAGAATGATGACTAAAAGCATTCCAGAGTTATTAATGTTTAAAGTGACAGTGTTCAGATGTGCAAAAAACGCTCCGGTCCTTAACCTCCCTGGCGGTATGATTCTGTCTGGAAATGTGTACCAAAAGCGGTACAATTTTTTTTAACTGAATTTCACATCTCCCTCCGCCCATTTCACATCTCCCCCGTCACATTCCCCTCTCCCTTGTCACATCCCCCGTCACATTCTCCCCCCTCCTTGTCACATTCTCCCCCCTCCTTGTCACATTCTCCCCCCTCCTTGTCAAATTCTTCCCCCCTTGTCACATTCTCCCCCTTCATGTTACATTCCCCTCCCCCTGTCACATCCCCCCCCCTTGTCACATCCCCCCTTCATGTCACATTCCCCTCCCCCCCTGTCACATCCCCCCTTCATGTCACATTCCCCTCCCCCCCTGTCACATCCCCCCCTGTCACATTCCCCCCCAGTCACATTCCCCCCCAGTCACATTCCCCCCCAGTCACATTCCCCCCTGTCACATTCCCCCCTTGTCACATTCCCCCCTTGTCACATCCCCCCTCTGTCACATCCCCCCCTGTCACATTCCCCCCTTGTCACATCCCCCCCTGTCACATTCCCCCCTTTGTCACATTCTTCCCCCCCTGTCACATTCCCCCCTTTGTCACATTCTTCCCCCCCTGTCACATTCCCCCCTTTGTCACATTCTTCCCCCCTGTCACATTCCCCCCTTTGTCACATTCCCCCCTCTGTCACATTCCCCCCTTTGTCACATTCATCCCCCCTTCTCACCTTGTCCTGCAGCAAATACACTAGGTTTGCCGGGCAGATTTCAAACCTAGTGCATTTGCTGCAGAACAAGCCCTTTCCCCTTCAGCCAATCACAGGCTTTACACCACTGCGGCCTGTGATTGGCTGAAAAGTGAAAGGTCCTAGAAGATGAATAGTGAAGAGAGGACACCCCGGACCGCACGGAGGGGAACGGCATCTGCAGGGACCGGGACTAGGTGAGCAAAAGGTTTTTTTTATTTTACAACTTCTTTCTTTTACACTTAGCTCAGTGTTTTTCTACCAGGGGGCCTCCAGCTGTTGTGAAACTACTACTCCCAGCATGCCCGGACAGCCTTTGGCTGTTCGGGCATGCTGAGAGTTGTAGTTTTGCAACAGCTGGAGGCCCCCTGGTAGGGAAACACTGACTTTTAGTATTTTTCTTTACCTGCTCTGGCCGGCCCCCGCAACGGGAGCCGACCAGATAAGATAATCGCAAGTTTTCCCGGGGGGCCGCATCGCTATATCGCATTGCTTTTGCGATATATCGTACAGCCTGACCGGGAACTCTGCAATTCTACCCCGAGCGTGACTCGGGGTTACCGATCCTGGCAGGGAAAATTAACCCCGAGTCACGCTCGGGAATACCGCTCAGGAGGTTAAGGCCAAAATGGGGTCCGTCCTGAAGGGGTTAAAGCTCCTATGAAGACATATGTGCCTCCATGAATACAACCTACAAACCTACCTACTATTTCAGTCTACTGTGTAACTTGAGCTTAAAGAAAAAAAGAAGACTGGAAAATGCTTGGTTTTTAGAATTTTGTTCTAGCTTAGGCTTTGCTTGCCCTTTGCTCACATAGAGGGGCATTTACTAATCTTTTACTATGTAGTCTGGTTTTTACCCTGTTTTTTTCTACTTCATTTTTGACTATGTGCGACAAATTTACTAAATTGTTGCACGGCATTAATAAATTTGGCACACATAGGCAAAAGTGGGAAATTTACTTCATGTAGTAGAAAAAATAGTCTGTTCCTTTTTCCTGCTGTCTGAATAGGTTTGGCTGCTGGTTTCCTTCTGGATCTTTTGTTTTTGAGTTTTTTTTTAGCTTTTTCACCACATCTAAATAATTCAATAACTACAGTGGTCCCTCAAGTTACAATATTAATTGGTTCCAGGAAAACCATTGTAAGTTGAAACCATTGTATGTTGAGACCATAACTCTATGGAAACGTGGTAATTGGTTCTAAAGGCACCAAAATGTCATCCAAAATAGGAAAAAGTGACAAAGAAAAATAAGTAGAACTAATATAGATAAAGCAAATCCTTACATATAAAAGTAAGAAAGATCTGCTGGGAGCTGTAAATCACTGTCTATGTCAGTGTTTCCCAAGCAGGGAGCCTCCAGCTGTTGCAAAACTATAACTCCCAGCATGCCTGGACAGCCAAAGGCTGTCCGGGCATGCTGGGAGTTGTAGTTTTGCAAAAGATGGGGCCACCCTGCTTGGCAAACACTGGTCTATGTAGAGGACAGGAGCTTCTTCAGGGGTCCTGTACAGTACAGGCAATGTCCCAAACAAGTAATGGAGTCGCCCTCACCTGGTGTCCAAAAGAGCAGCTAACCCTGATACAGGTAAAGTGTACAGAACATGTAATACCAGACACCAGTCAGTGCATACACTTCAGTAATACAGGGGTTTTACCAGTGAATGCCCATTTTGATTGGTTGGTTCTTCCAGCCATTGACACGTTTTACAGATCTGGACTGTCTGTAGCATTGTATGTTGAGTCTGGTTTCAACTTACGATGGTCCAGAAAAGACCATTGTATGTTGAAACTATTGTATGTTGAGGCCATTGTAAGTTGAGGGATCACTGTAAATTGTAGTCATGGCTCAGAAGTGGTAAACGGCGTTTAGTGTGTGTGTGTGTGTTTATTACATTTTTTTAACACAGTTTTTTTCTCCCTAAATGTACTTACACTTTTTTTTTTTTTTGGTTACTTCTTCTACAGATCTGTGTATCCTGTGGACTCCTTCGGATTCGGTGGACTACTTCGATGACCAGCGTTTTTCTTTGCTTGATGTTAATAAAATGGTTAACGAGGGCTTGTGGGGGAGTGTTTTTTGTAATAAATTTTTTTTTAAACCTGTTGTGTTTGATTTTTATTTTACTTTACTAGACAGGCTTAGCAGTGGAAGCTGTCTTATAGACTGAGTCCATTACTAAGCCGGGCTTAGCGTTAGCCACAAAAACAGCTAGCGCTAACCCCCAATTATTACCCCGGTACCCAACACCACAGGGGTGCCGGGAAGAGCCGGTACCAACAGGCCCGGAGCGTCAAAAATGGCGCTCCTGGGCCTAGGCGGTAACAGGCTGGCGTTATTTAGGTTGGGGAGGGCCAGTAACAATGGTCCTCGCCCACCCTGGTAACGTCAGGCTGTTACTGTTTGGTTGGTATTTGGTTGAGAATAAAAATAGGGGGACCCTATGCGTTTTTTTAATATATTTAATTATTTATTTAAAAAAAAAAACGCATAGGGTCCCCCCTATTTTCATTCTCAGCCAAATACCAACCAAACAGTAACAGCCTGACGTTCCCAGGGTGGGCGAGGACCATTGTTACTGGCCCTCCCCAGCCTAAATAACGCCAGCCTGTTATCGCTTAGGCCCAGGAGCGCCATTTTTGACGCTCCAGGCCTGTTGGTACCGGCTCTTCCCGGCACCCCTGTGGCGTTGGGTACCGGGGTAATAATAGGGGGTTAGCGCTAGCTGTTTTTGTGGCTAGCGCTAAGCCCAGGTTAGTAATGGACTCTGTCTATAAGACAGCTTCCACTACTAAGCCTGTCTAGTAAAGTAAGAAAAAAACACAACAGGTTTTAAAAAATTTTTATTACAAAAAACACTCCCCCACAAGCCCTCGTTAACCATTTTATTAAAATCAAATAAAGAAAAACGCTGGTCATCGAAGTAGTCCACCGAATCCGAAGGAGTCCACAGGATACACGGATCTGAAATGAGAAGAAAACAAAAAACATGGGTTAGTACATTTATTATCACCTGCTCACACATCTCCCGCCCCGCACGACTACAACTGCCAGCATGCCCTTACAGAAGGACATGCTGGGAGTTGTAGTTGTGTGGTGCAGGAGATGTGTGGGCAAGTGACAAGCTTGTCCCCTGCCCCCAGCTGCAGGACTACAACTCCCAGCATGCCCTTACAGTAAGGTGGGGCGGAGGCCGGGCACAGTATTTCCCAACCTGGGACTTGTAGTTTTGCAACATCTGGAGGCACCCTGGTTGGGAAACACTGTTTTAGGCCAGTGTTTCCCAACCAGGGTGCCTCCAGATGTTGCAAAACTACAAGCCCCAGCATGCCTGGACAGTCAAAGGCTGTCTAGGCATGCTGGGAGTTGTAGTTTTGCAACATCTGGAGGCAACCTGGCTGGGAAACACTGGCCTAAAACAGTGTTTCCCAACCAAGGTGCCTCCAGATGTTGCAAAACTACAAGTCCCAGCATGCCTGGACAGTCAAAGGCTGTCTAGGCATGCTGGGAGTTGTAGTTTTGCAACATCTGGAGGCAACCTGGCTGGGAAACACTGGCCTAAAACAGTGTTTCCCAACCAGGGTGCCTCCAGATGTTGCAAAACTACAAGTCCCAGCATGCCTGGACAGTCAAAGGCTGTCTAGGCATGCTGGGAGTTGTAGTTTTGCAACATCTGGAGGCAACCTGGCTGGGAAACACTGGCCTAAAACAGTGTTTCCCAACCAGGGTGCCTCCAGATGTTGCAAAACTACAAGCCCCAGCATGCCTGGACAGTCAAAGGCTGTCCAGGCATGCTGGGAGTTGTAGTCTTGCAACATCTGGAGGCACCCTGGTTGGGAAACACTGGCCTAAAACAGTGTTTCCCAACCAGGGTGACTGTTTTAGGCCAGTGTTTCCCAACTGTTTTAGGCCAGTGTTTCCCAACCAGGGTGCCTCCAGCTCTTGCAACAACTGGAGGCACCCTGGTTGGGAAGCCTGCGCAACTTACCGGCTTCCGTAGGATCCAGCGCTGCACGACACTGCCGCGCGACACTGCCGCGCGACAGTGCCGCGCGACGATCTCCGACAGCGATCGTCGCTGGAGCCTCGGAAGGGTAAGTGAACTTCTTCGCCGGTCCCCTTCAGCTGTTTAGTTTTGCAACAGCTGGAGGACTACAGTTTACAGACCACAAACCAGGGGTCTGCAAACTGTGGCCCTCCAGCTGTTGCAAAACTACAACTCCCAGCTTGCCTGGACAGCCAATGGCTGTCCAGGCATGCTGGGAGTTGTAGTCTTGCAACATCTGGAGGCACCCTGGTTGGGAAACACTGTTTTAGGCCAGTGTTTCCCAACAAGGGTGCCTCCAGCTGTTGCAAAACTACAACTCCCAGCATGCCCGGACAGCCAATGGCTGTCCAGGCATGCTGGGAGTTGTAGTCTTGCAACATCTGGAGGCACCCTGGTTGGGAAACACTGTTTTAGGCCAGTGTTTCCCAACAAGGGTGCCTCCAGCTGTTGCAAAACTACAACTCCCAGCATGCCCGGACAGCCAAAGGGTGTCCAGGCATGCTGGGAGTTGTAGTCTTGCAACATTTGGAGGCACCCTGGTTGGGAAGCTTGCGCAACTTACCGGCTTCCGTAGGATCCAGCGCTGCACGACACTGCCGCGCGACACTGCCGCGTGACAGTGCCGCGCGACGATCTCCGACAGCGATCGTCGCTGGAGCCTCGAAAGGGTAAGTGAACTTCTTCGCCGGTCCCCTTCAGCTGTTTAGTTTTGCAACAGCTGGAGGACTACAGTTTACAGACCACAAACCAGGGGTCTGCAAACTGTGGCCCTCCAGCTGTTGCAAAACTACAACTCCCAGCATGCCTGGACAGCCAATGGCTGTCCAGGCATGCTGGGAGTTGTAGTCTTGCAACATCTGGAGGCACCCTGGTTGGGAAACACTGTTTTAGGCCAGTGTTTCCCAACAAGGGTGCCTCCAGCTGTTGCAAAACTACAACTCCCAGCATGCCCGGACAGCCAATGGCTGTCCAGGCATGCTGGGAGTTGTAGTCTTGCAACATCTGGAGGCACCCTGGTTGGGAAACACTGTTTTAGGCCAGTGTTTCCCAACAAGGGTGCCTCCAGCTGTTGCAAAACTACAACTCCCAGCATGCCCGGACAGCCAATGGCTGTCCAGGCATGCTGGGAGTTGTAGTCTTGCAACATCTGGAGGCACCCTGGTTGGGAAACACTGTTTTAGGCCAGTGTTTCCCAACAAGGGTGCCTCCAGCTGTTGCAAAACTACAACTCCCAGCATGCCCGGACAGCCAAAGGGTGTCCAGGCATGCTGGGAGTTGTAGTCTTGCAACATTTGGAGGCACCCTGGTTGGGAAGCTTGCGCAACTTACCGGCTTCCGTAGGATCCAGCGCTGCACGACACTGCCGCGCGACACTGCCGCGCGACAGTGCCGCGCGACGATCTCCGTCAGCGATCGTCGCTGGAGCCTCGGAAGGGTAAGTGAACTTCTTCGCCGGTCCCCTTCCGCTGTTTAGTTTTGCAACAGCTGGAGGACTACAGTTTACAGACCACACACCAGTGGTCTGCAAACTGTGGCCCTCCAGCTGTTGCAAAACTACAACACCCAGCATGCCCTGACAGCCAAAGCCTATGGCTCTCAGGGCAGGAGCCCGGGCTGACATTACAGTGCAGCCGCCCGGGCTCCTCATACGGTCTCCCCGCTACCCCCCTTGTCTCCCGCCCGGGCTCCTCATACGGCCTCCCCGCTACCCCCCCCTTGTCTCCCGCCCGCGCCGCTCAGCTCCCGCTGCTACAAGACTACAACTCCCAGCATGTCCTCACTGTAAGGGCATGCTGGGACTTGTAGTCTTGCAACAGCAGACACATGGGAGTTGTGTGGCGCTGGCAGGTGAGAGGGGGGGGATGTAAATCACTGCAGTGTCCCGGTAGTGAGGGTAGCGGGGAGAAAGTATGTTGGAGCCCGGGCGGCAGTAGCTTTTCCTGCTCCATGTTGGAGCTGGAGTAAATTTAGTCAATTTTTATGGCCGTTGCGACAGTTTATTGCGCAACTGCGACTGTCTCAGTTAATAAATTCCTGACCACTGCAAGTAAAAAGTGAAAACTTGCGTAAATTAAGCGGGAAATTTTTTTTTGACTTTCTAGCTCTTGCTAGGGAAAGTCGCACAATTTATAGGGTAGGCGCAATTGCGACAAATTTGCGCCAAAAATAGTCAGAAAAAAATGACTAAACCCCTTAGTAAATGCCTGTCATAGTGCTCTTCTTTCTTCAGTTGTCTGATCTGTTTACAAGTAAGCGGCAGGCAGCTAGGGCTAAAACATAACTAAATAAGCCATGTCCCTCCTTTCATGATGAAGTTCCAACCCCACTGTAGCCAATCACTAAAGTTGCAACCCGTTTGGAACATCATCAAAGTAAATAAACAAAACCACCAGGGTAGAACAGAGCATCAATGCTGGACCAGGAGAAGTGAGTATGACATAGTCAGATATTTGACAACCCCGTCTGCCTGCTGTTTACTTTTTAAATAAATGTGACAACCCCTTTACTGGAGTCATTAATGCTAAGATTTTATTGTCTTTAAGGGAGTTATCCAGGAATTGAAAAACAGAAATGATTTCTTTCAAAAACCAGTTCCTGTCTGTCTCCAGGTTGGATGTGGTATTACAACTTGGCTCCATTAACGTCAATGGAACTGAGCTGTAGAACCTAAACAGAAGACAGGCTGGGAGTGGTTTTAAAAATAAATTGACTCTGTTTTTCGATTCCTGGGTAACCCCTTTAAGTGTTTTTAAAGAGTTACCAATAGCTTATAATTGGGGTTCTTCAGAATTCACTGTAGACACATAACTGCACACTATACTACTCTTGCCAAGTTAAAAAAACAATAGAGGCTAGCAATGTGAAAATGGTATAGTGAGGTTAACTTTAAAATAGAACTTTTATTAAGAAGAATAGTAAATTAGTAATACATTTATTCAAGAGTTAATGGAGACTGTCTCCACCTCAGGGCCCTTGTGGTTAGGAGACAGGGTAAAAACACTAAAAATATGCAGTATCTATATCTATCTATCTATCTATCTATCTATCTATATATATATATATATATATATATATATATATATATATATATATATAACTCAATGGGGTACATTTATCATTAGGTGTCTTTACACTGCTTGTCTAATTTACAATCTTGCCCAAAATTGACAAAAGTTTTGCACTCCTTTGATAAATGTAGTGCAAATATAGAAATGCCTTCTCTACCTCACACTTCACAGAGCTGTGGCATTTTCCCGTGGTATGCTGCTCACATAGCTAGAAGTACCGGAGCAGCAGTATGTGCCGAACAAAACTCTGCACAATAGTAAAATCATAAATCTTTATAAAGTACACAGAATGTCTGGGTTTAAAAAATATGTAATTTTGCTGAACAATTACCTCCTTACCTCTATATCAGTGTTTACCAACGAGAATGCCACCAAGTGTTGCAAAACTTGGCCTACTGGGAGTTGCAGTTTTGCAAAAGCTGGAGGCACCCTGTTTGGTAAACACTATGTGCATGCACCAGAGCTGTACCAGAGTGTGTGATGATGTACATGTAGCAGAAATTAGTGTGCCACATGTGTATGGAGCAGAGCTGAATGTGTAATTATGTGTAAGCATGACCACGCACACATGCAACTCTGCTACATACACCTGATCACACACTCAGCTCTACTGCATACACAATCACACTCAGCTCTGCTGCGTACACACAATCACACACTCAGCTCTGCTGCAGAAGAGACGGGAGAAAGGACGTTCCATGCAGTATTTTTTCTCCCATCGAAAATAATAAAATAGAAACGGATATTATACATTTAACATTGAAGTCTATGGCAAATGGATGAACCATTAATGTCATCCGCTTGCCCCTGGTTTATAATATCAGTTTCTGAACTATTATTACTTCTGAGCATGCTCAGAAGAGGTGAAATCAGCAGACTCCTGCAGTGCTGAGGGACTACTACTACTACCCTCATGGAAGAGACTCATTTCCATGATGGGAGTATTAGTTCCCCCAGCTGCCGACAGCTGGGGAGGCTACATTAGTTTTTGTACTACTACCCCCATCATGGAACAGAGTTTGTTCTATGTTGGGGGTAGTACAGGGGATAAGGGATTGATCACACCGGGTCTTACTTCTGAAACCCAATGCGATCAGCAATTATAAAGCAGGGGACCAGGCGGCATGCTGTGCTCCCTGCGATGTATATACTAATGTGTAAACTTTCATTTTGAAATCCCCCACCAGGAGCCATGAATGGACGGCACCGAGGAGCAATTCAGAGCTCCCAGCGGGGTTTTAAACTACTTCTTTGACCCCCAAATGTATGCCCCCATGCATATTTATAATAATTCATTGGCATCAGTGTGTTTATAATAATTAATTGGCCCCAGTGTGTTTATAATAATTCATTGGCCCCAGTGTGTTTATAATAATTCATTGGCCCCAGTGTGTTTATAATAATTCATTGGCCTCAGTGTGTTTACAATAATTCATTGGCCCCAGTATGTTTATAATAATTCATTGGCCCCAGTGTGTTTATAATAATTCATTGGCCCCAGTGTGTTTATAATAATTCATTGGCCTCAGTGTGTTTACAATAATTCATTGGCCCCAGTGTGCTTATCCATATTCCCCCCAGTGTCCTTATTTCCCCTTCTGCCTGCTCCTCATTTTCTTGGAGCAGGGCAGCAGCGGGGACATGTCGGGCGGCGGCGGCGGTAAATGAATGAAGCCTACAAGTGGGACATGGCTCCAGTGTGTTCATTCACACACTGGGGCCAATGAATTATTATAAACACACTGGGGCCAATGAATTATTATAAATATGCATGGGGGCATACATTTGGGGGTCAAGTAGTAATTTAACCCTCCCCCTAGGAGCCCTGAATGGGGATTTCAAAATGAATGTTCACACAGTAGTCTATACATTGCAGGGGAGCACAGCATGCCGCTGCCTGCTTTATAACTGCTGATCGCACCGGGTGTCAGAAGTGAGACCTGGTGTGATCAATCTCTTATCCCCTGTCACTACTACCCCCAACTTGGAACAGACTCTGTTCCATGATGGAGGTAGTAGTACAAACACTAATGTAGCCTCCTCAGCCACCTGCAGACTCCCGCATCCAGAGAACTACTACTTCCATCATGGAAAGGAGTCTCTGTTCCATGATGAGAGTAGTAGTAGTCTGGTTGCAGGAGGCTGCAGGTGTTGGTACATGTGCTCCTTGTCGTTCTATATTTGCGTTAAAAATTTTGTGCAAAGTTTAACAGCGTAAACAAACCTTGCACAGATACTAAATTAGTGTCCACTGCATTTTTTGATCAACAATGCACAAACAATAGATAACATCTGAAAATGTTCCACTAAAAGAGATGCACAAAAATTACGCAATGAGTAACACTGTGCAAAATTATGTGTCAAAAAATAAACATCAAAAAGGGGTAAAATCATTGATAAATGTCCCCCAATGTGTGTGTATGTGTGTGTGTGTGTGTGTGTGTGTGTGTGTGTGTATGTTCCAGCCTCACTTCCAAACGGCTAAAGATATTAACATGAAACTTAGCACACAAGTTACTAATATGTCAACAACAAACAGAGGATAGGTAATTTAACCCTTACCTACCACCAATTTTAGTTAGAGTTTTTATTTAAAATCCCATGCAAGTCTATGGAAAATATATGTTACTGCATAACTTTAAACACCTGGAGATATTTCGATAATACTCGGTCACATGTTACATATATGTCCACTAAAAATATAGATAGTTAATTTAACTTCAATCTACCCTCATTTGTGAGGGTCGGGGTTTTTATTTAAAGTCCAATGCAAATCTATGGGAAATGTATGTTCCAGCATTACTTCTGTACGGCTGGAGATATTTCACTAATACTTGGTCACATGTTACTTATATGTCAAATAAAAATATAAACAATAGTTAAATTAACCCCCAACCTACCCCCATATGTGATTTTTTTTTTTAAAGTCCCCTGCAAGAATATAGGATTTCTGGTGCCTTACTCCAAAAGCTCTGCTCTACATCGCCTTGCAAATGCTTCCGTCACTGGTGCTAAAATATTGCAGAAGAACTTTGTTTTCCTTAATTCAAAATATTTCAGCTTGCTCTTTGCCTGTAATTAAGATGAGAACCTTGGGATAGAGCCTGAAGATACAAGAAGTTAGGAGTTGAAGTCTAAACATTGGACTTTTGTGGAAAGATGGAAAAATCTCAAGATAAAGAAGCTGCAACATAAGTGACCTATGCTACGCCATGCTCAAATGACCAATCAGCATTTAAAACGATGATTTGATGCAATGGTTTTTACCCTCCCCTTTTTGTCAATTGTAAAAACGAATGTGATTTTCTAATAAAGATCAGAACTCCTTGGGAGGAAGTGCTGAGAAGGGGATTTATACCAACATTGTTTGGGGTGAATTTGCCACACAGTGGTAGTAACTCACAGTTTAAGCCCTCAACTTTAAGGCATGCTTGACACCAACATGCCAAGCCTCATCTTGCAAAGAATTGCTCATGCTTTAAGCCACACCCTTTTTATTTTCAGCTTACAATATCTTTACCACAACTCAGCCCCACCTGAGGACGGGATATGAGGATTAGAAATGAGGCTTAGATATGAGGATAGGATATGGGGACGGGATATGAGGTTGCGATATGAGGTTGGAATATGAGGTTGGGGTTTGAGGACTTGATATGAGGACAGGATATGGGGACAGCATATGGGGACGGGATATGAGGACAGGATATGAGGTCGGGATATGAGGACGGAATTTGAGGATGGGATATGAGGATGGGATATGAGGATTAGATATGGGGATGCGATATGGGTTCGGGATATTAGGACGGGATATGAAGATGGGATATGAGGAGGGCATATGGGGTCAAGATATGAGGACAAAATATGAGGACAGGATATGAGGTCAGAATATGAGGAGGGGATTTGGGGTCGGGATATGAGGAGGGGATATGGGGTCAGGATATAAGGACAGGATATGAGGACAAAAGCTTCCTCCTTTGTTGCTTTTCCTTCCCCACAAGGATAAGGTAGGAAAAATCGGGCAGGGCCGAGCATTCAGCTAGTTATTAATAAAACAATACAATTAAACCATTAGGTTTATAACACTTTAAAAATGTAATGGAGGTAAAATAAGGATACCTTGTCTCCACTTGCAATGGATACAATGTCGCATAACAGATTGGTACCTAAAATGAGAATGTTTGGGTTGGGTACAAATATGCGCAAGTGGGCAAGTAACTGGCTCTGTGAAAAAAAAATAGATTGTGGTTATTAAAGTGATGTCCTCTGGATGTATTCTCAACACAGTAGGCATATAGGTTGAACTTGAAAGACTCTTGTCTCTTTTCAACCTTATAAACTATGAAACTAAGTTAGGAAGTGCTCTTGGGGTACCAACGGGGTCAGTATTGGGCCTTATTTATGTCGATACCTTGTAGAGGGATTATAGAGCAAAATATTTTTCAGTTATACTGAACTGTGTAAAGTACAAAAACACAAAAGAAGACAGTATTATGCATCAGGATTAGTGAGAGGCTTGGGCAGAGAAGTGAGGCAAATGGGTTTTAACACTGACATACTGTATGTAAGGTTATGCATAAAGGAATTGAAGATACATGCCAAGATTCATTACTAAATGGGAACATGCTGGGTGAATTTGACATAGAAAGGGATTTAATAATTTTAGTTGACAGTAAACGTAATGGTATCAGGCAGCTGCTCCCAAGACAAAAAAAGATCATTGAGTGCATCAAAAGGGGCATAAGATGCACACGATGAGGAAATAATTCTACCACTGTCCAAATCCCTAGTCAGACCACACATGGAATATTGTGTACAGTACTTGGCACCAGTGTACAAGAAAGATATAATGGAGCTGGAGAGGGTTCAAAGATAGCCAACCAGAGTAACAGATGGAATGGGAGAACTATAGAACAGAAAAAGAACAGAATGAATAGCTAATGTTAATGCTATACATTTAAGAATAAAAACAGACCATCAGTGACTTAATAGATATGTATACATAAATCAGGGGGTAGTACAGAGATATATGATTTATTTATACACAGGACTGCATCTATACATAAAGAAAGAAGGTTTCTACACCAGCACAGACAGGGGTTATTTACTGCAAGGGTAGTGAGACTATGGAACTCTATACCAGAAGAAGTTGACACAATGAAGTCTTTAGAGTTAAAATGTGGCCTATATGTCTTTCTTGAATCAATAATATTACAAATATAGGGATTAGACTTCTGGTGAAGTATCATTGATTCAGAGATTTATACTGACTTTAGAATCAGGTTCAGCAAATTGGGAAATTGGTTTCTATCATATCGAGGGTTTTCTTTTCCCTGAATGATCATTGCATGATTGTAGGCTGAAGTGAATAGACATGGCTTTTTCAACTTTCTTTGTCTGTTCAAGGACACTCAACACTGGGCTCAGTGGCACTTAAAGAGGTATTATCATCTCAGCTTGTTATGCCCTATCCACAGGGATAACAAACTGATATAGAGCGCTCCACACTTGAATGTCCAGCACTCCATTCATTCTTTATAGCGCTCTGAACATTTTTGAGTGCTGAACTCAGAAAAGTTTGATGGCCCCATAGAGATGAAATGGAGCATTGGTCATGCATACACAGTGCACACCATTTAATTCAGTGGCAATTTTGTCCAAATTTTCAGTGTCCAACCACTATGATAGGGGATAACAAGCTGAGATGCAATTACCCTATTAAGGGATTTGTATCCTTATTTGACTCAGCTTTATTCCATGGTGATGTACAGAGAAATTTAAAAAGGGTTTATCAAACTTTTTCTACTGGAGCCTCACCCAACAGACCAGTCTGGTGTCTAGGCTTTACCATCTGTAGTGAAAGTCCCTGGAAAAATTACAAATATTGTTCAGTCTGCCTCTCATTTGTCTCTTAAGCTTCATATAACATTAAATTAAGTATAAAATGAGTCAATAATATTGTTAAAACCAAACAGTCCAATCTGCAAACATTATGTTATAGAGCAGGAGTAACAGAGCAGACTGATATAATATTAAAAAAAAAATCTCTTTATGAACACATATTCGGCTCAGCTCATCCTGTTTTACAACATAATGGCCTTGATTTACTAAGAGTAGAGTGTAGTTTTCTTTGTGGATTTTAATTCCCTACTATTTTTTCCCACAGTATTTACTAAGGTTTCCCTACATTTTGCAATCTTCCCTACATTCTGCTTTTTTACACATGCTCTGATCTGTCGGGTTTTCCTCAGCTCAAATCCACCACATTTTATGTGGAAACTTTAGTAAATATGTTCGGCTTTTATGAAAATGTCGGGGACACGCCCCCCTTTTTGACTGACATGCCCCCTTTCCATGACAGTCACGCCCCCTTTTCAGGTTTTCTCAGTAAAATGGAGAGCTCATCAGGTTTTTTTTTAAATTCTGGCACAAATTATGGTGCAGACAGAGTTTCTGGTGCAGTGCGCCAGAATCTGGCACACAACCCGACAAAACATGTTGGGTTTACAGTAATAAATCAGGGCCAATGTCTGCTGACAGGACTGCATTAGCAATATAACAGGTTCCATTTGAGTACCTTGGCCTTAACCAAAGTCATGGGAAATAATCTAATATGGGCAATGTAGTTAAAGCAGAAGACAGCACCAGGACCAAGCCACTGTGCAAGTGACCGCCCAGACAGCCAATCCAGATAGAAACAAAACAACGAAAAAAACAGTCACAGCATCAAAGCAGCAGACTCCAATATAGTTAAAAAAAACTGTTGTCTTTTATTGGTTACCCAAAGTGCAATGTTTTGGCCATTCTCAAGAATATGTAATATGTACCATACACACCTGTTGGATAAAAGATATTTGTTGTATACAGTAATGATTACAATTGTATGTCAACAGTTTGTTCAAAATCAATGCTTCTCACTCTATTCAGCAAAGAAGGACATTGCCTGTTGAGAACTTGTGTTCTTTTTACATGTTATATGTTTTCCCTGGCATTTATGTAAAATAATCCATTTAACTGCCCAGATAATTAGTTTCTAAACCACTTTCAAGATCTTGGAAGGTTGTGGCAAAAACAGCATACAATCCATAGTAACAGCTTAAAAATGGTGTGAAAAAATGTAATTAATTGATTCAGTGACTAAGAGTGTTGTTCCTACAAACTATTTTCCCGAGGATTAAACTTATTAAAAGTATCCAATTAATTTCAGAGTTTAATCTTTGAACCTGAAAGCAAAGAATACAAGTGACTCATTAAACCAATGGAATGTATAGAATCAGATGAGTAAAAGCGTTCGAAGATTATCCTGTTAATTAATGAAAAAGATATACATAGTACAAGAATGTTACACAAGTTATAATATTGACTTCAGAAAAGTAAAGCATTTGATGTGCCTTTGTGCCTGCCACCCAAACAATATAAGGAGACCATTATAGGCAATGGTTTTGCTCTTTATTTACAAGGTACATAACTACTTAGTCTACATTAAGAATTAATTCCTCATTACCCTTTCATCTGTGACCCAACAACATTTTTTATCTATATATATAAAGAAATGTAGTACAGACCTCAAGATATATATATATATATATATATATATATATATATATATATATATATATATATATATATATTTAGTGGGTAGGGTATAAATATATATAGATAAATTATGATTGTATAATTTTTTTTATAGAAACAGAAATAATTATATAATTAAGGAATAATTATAGAGATAACAGACTAGTTGTACATTTAAATAAATGATGGCATTTATTAAATTGACATTTAATGCAAGGTTATTAAAACAATAGAAATAAATTACGGTATGTATATTGTCCAAGCAGGGCCCTTGCTATGGACTAGAAAAAGTATTAAAAATGGTAGAAAAAATGGGAGAATAAAATAATGTGTAGTTCAGTTATTCATGATACAGCCACATAGATGGGCATTACTGTTCGGTAAATTGTTATTGTTACTGCAGTGGTTGGATACAGTATTGCATACAGTGTTGCAAATAATGAGATAGTAATCCACACAATAGAACTGGTGCTTAGCACCGCTCACCGCTCCGCTGATATGTGAGGTCCCGAGATGGTAGCTTTATGGAGTGGAGCTCCGTGCTGCAGACTGTCATGGCTGGGCAGCTGGCTCGATATTGGCATCCGCGCAAATAGTGGATAGCTTCCCAGTGTCCTCCAGGTATGGCACAGGATGTGTCCAGCCGAATAGGTGAGGATGGTAGATAAATTGTGGTGATTGAGGCGGTGAGTGGGTTCAGACGATCAGCAGTAATACCAGGCGGCGCCCTCGTGGCTGGGTGCGCGCACCTGTACAGTGGTCCCAATATAGGGGGTCCCAGCTGTTGCAAATGCAAATATCGGTGGATGAAGATGATAAGCTTGGTGTAGGTGGTCTGTATGGTATCGGGTAGGTTAGCTAAATGCGTTTTGGGGAGACCCCTTCTTCAGTAGCTATAAATATAAAGCTACTGGACGCCGCCTGGTATCACTGCCGATCGTCTGAACCCACTCAATCACCGCAATTTATCTACCATCATCACCAATTCGTCTGGATGCATCCCATGCCATACCTGGAGGACACCAGGAAGCTATCCACCTATTGCGTGGACGCCCACATTGAGCCAGCTGCCCAGCCGTGCCAGTTTGTAGCACGGAGCTCCACTCCATAAAGCTACCATCCCGGGACCTCACATATCAGCGAAGCGGTGAGCGGTGCTAAGCCCCAGTTCTATTCTGTGGATTACTATCTCATTATTCGCAACACTGTATGCAATACTGTATCCAACCACTGCAGTAACAATAACAATTTACTGAACAGTAATGTGCATCTATGTGGCTGTATCATGAATAACTGAACTACACATTATTTTATTCTCCCATTTTTTCTACCATTTTTAATACTTTTTGCTAGTCCATAGCAAGGGCCCTGCTTGGACAGTATACATAATTTATTTCTATTATTTGAATAACCTTATATTAAATGTCAATTTAATAAATACCATCATTTATTTAAATGTACAACTAGTCTGTTATCTCTGTAACTAATTATTCCTTAATCATATATTTATTTCTGTTTCTATAAAACATTTCATACAATCATAATTTATCTATATATTTATACCCTACCCACTATGCATATATATATATATATATATATATATATATATATATATATATATATATATATATATTGAGGTCTGTACTACATTTCTTTATTTATTCCTATTTTGGCACGTGGGTTACGTGCAACATAGTCACCTCGATGTATATATCCTATATAGTGTGAGCCCCCCTCACCTCCATTTTTTTCTTCAACATTTTTTATCTGTGCGCTCCTGCCATAGTACTTTTAAAGTCTAGTCTAAGACTCCTAGGATAGACTGTAAGAGTCTAGTTTATCTCAGCCACATGCAACAGTTGACAGTGAGTACAAAGAAGGTTGTCATGCAGTCTGTGTGGGTGAGGTGAGCTTGACTATTAAGCTCTTTCATACCATTAGACCCATGCCCGATACAAGTGCTGATCTGCTATAGAAAATAGGTACCCACTGAATGATCATTAGGTGTGGCTGCATGAACTATCACTAGATCTTTCCTGAGGTGGTATTCCACCCCTAAACATCTTATCCTCTTTCCAAAGAATAGGAGATAAGATGTCTGATTGCACAGGGTTGCCACTGGGACCCCCTGCGATCTCCGGCAAGGCACCTCAGTCATTTGGTGCACAGAGCAAACTCTGATCCATGCCAGATAATGAGTGACCAAAGCCATCACGCCCCCTCCATTCATGTTTATGGGAGGAAATGTGAAGGATATGTACTAGGATGCTGGGACCATCCATGATCAAACATCTTATTCATTGGATAAGCCTTTCACTTGCATCACTGTTGGCTACACATTCACTCCTTACACTAATGTGTGGCTGACCAACAGGGATAAACAAACAATTGTTCCTTTGTCTGCTGATTGCTGGTTCTTTTGCTCAGGGCAACAATCGATCTGTTCAGCCAATAATTACCATGAGAAAAAAGCGGTAAATTTATGATGGTACCGTACATACTCGAGTATAAGCCGACCCGAGTATAAGCCGAGACCCCTAATTTCAACCCAAAATCCCAGGAAAAGTTATTGACTCGAGTATAAGCCTAGGGTGGGAAATACATCATCCCCCCCTGTCATCATCCAGACCCGTCATTAACATCCTCATCATCATCCCCTTGTCATCATCCCACACATCCCCCCTTCATCATCCCCTTATCATCCCACACATCCCCCCTTCATCATCCCCTTATGATCTCACACATCCCCCCTTCATCATCCCCTTGTCATCATCCCACACATCCCCCCTTCATCATCCCCTTATCATCCCGCACATCCCCC
Organism: Hyla sarda; assembly: GCF_029499605.1. Taxonomy (NCBI): domain Eukaryota; kingdom Metazoa; phylum Chordata; class Amphibia; order Anura; family Hylidae; genus Hyla; species Hyla sarda. The sequence continues at coordinate 404,003,404 of NC_079190.1, read as the reverse complement.
CTTCATCATCCCCTTATCATCCCACACATCCCCCTTCATCATCCCCTTGTCATCATCCCACACATCCCCCCTTCATCATCCCCTTGTCATCATCCCACACATCCCCCCTTCATCATCCCCTTGTCATCATCCCACACCACCCCCCTTCATCATCCCACCCCCCCCTTCATCATCCTCTTGTCATCATCCCCCCCCTTCATCATCCTCTTGTCATCATCCCACACCCCCCCCCTTCATCATCCTCTTCTCTTCATTCGCCCTCAGTGGTCTTCAACCTGCGGACCTCCAGCGGTTTCAAAACTACAACTCCCAGCAAGCCCGGGCAGCCATCGGCTGTCCGGGCTTGCTGGGAGTTGTAGTTTTGAAACCTCCGGAGGTCCGCAGGTTGAAGACCTCTGCGGCCTTCGACATCATCCAGCCCCCTCTCACCCCCTTTAGTTCTGAGTACTCACCTCCGCTCGGCGCTGGTCCGGTCCTGCAGGGCTGTCCGGTGAGGAGGTGGTCCGGTGGGATAGTGGTTCCGGGCTGCTATCTTCACCGGGGGCGCCTCTTCTCCGCGCTTCCGGCCCGGAATAGAGGCGTTGCCTTGACAACGACGCAGAAGTACGTTGGCACGGAACGCACCTCTGCGTCGTTGTCAAGGCAACGTGACTATTCTGAGGCCGGGCCCGAAGCGCTTAGAAGAGGCCTCCCCGGTGAAGATAGCAGCCCGGAACCACTATCCCACCGGACCACCTCCTCACCGGACAGCCCTGCAGGACCGGACCAGCGCCGAGCGGAGGTGAGTACTGTACAGAACTAAAGGGGGGTGAGAGGGGGCTGGATGATGTCGAAGGCCGCAGCGGTCTTCAACCTGCGGACCTCCGGAGGTTTCAAAACTACAACTCCCAGCAAGCCCGGACAGCCGATGGCTGCCCGGGCTTGCTGGAAGTTGTAGTTTTGAAACCTCTGGAGGTCCGCAGGTTGAAGACCACTGCGGGTGGGGGAGTTCACTCGAGTATAAGCCGAGGGGGGTGTTTTCAGCACGAAAAATCGTGCTGAAAAACTCGGCTTATACTCGAGTATATACGGTAATAGAGAATAGTTATTTATTGTCAATCATATTAATTGCTTTGTGTAAAAGTCCCTTTACTGTCTATCCCACAATTCCTTTGAAGATGTCATCAAATTTGTATTCAGAATCTCTGCTTGAAATACTATAGACCTGTCGATTGTATAATAGACTTGCTCCCTCCCATAGACTTGCATTGAGGGGGTGAGGTGTGACGTCACACGCGGGAGTCGTGACGTCATGATACTCTGGCCCCGGGGTCGTCACGCAGCACACTCGGAGCCTCCAGCCCTGCAGAGAGCTTGCAAAGGTGGATGCTGAATGACAGATTTTGGGGGTCCCAGCCGCAGGCCCCCCGCGATCAGACATCTTATCCCCTATCCTTTGGATAGGGGATAAGATGTATTAGGGCGGGAGTACCCCTTTAAAGGGAAACTCAGCAGGGTCACTCGCACTAACAACACCATAACCAACAGGTGAGTACAGGTGAAACTGATGACAGTTTCCACTTAATCTCAAATGTTTGATGTACATGGTCAGAAATTATTTTTAATTGTTGAGCCTTCTGATAAGGCTCAAAATAATTTATTTATTTATTTGCTCTTTTAGTCGCTGCTGTGGTCCTCTTAAGAGAATTTTTATTTTTTTTTATTATCTCATAGTTAGCATACAGTACCGTACACAAATGCAGGTTGTTTATTCAAATGTCCTCTTCAGTAGAATTGCCTGTAATTAATCTTTTGTGAATCATCTGATTATTTTTCTTTCTGTATATTTCACTTAAAATGGCTACAAAAACATGGCTTTGTCCCAAAAAATAAATCACTTTTGATATCTACTTTTCTATCATCAGTCTTTGTACCAGAAAATCCTATATATATATAGATAGATAGATAGATAGATAGATAGATATAGATATATATTCTTTTTTATTTTTTTGCTAAATGGAGCATTGGAGCATTTCTTTTACAAGCTTCACAAGACATAACTTCAGCTGTTTTTAAAGGTTATGTCTCATACATTATTGCATATTCAAAATATGAAACTTGAAATGGATAGTCAAAGCCATAAAGATTATGAAGTTTAGCCTGAAATAGCTTTATACAAGTTAAAACTTCCACAAAATCTGCTTTGAGACCTCTTGAAAGGAAGAAGGTAAGAATTATTACTTTACTGTCAATGCTTCTCACAGCTTTACATATGCCCAAAGCCTTTGCTAATGGTCTGGTATCTGTCAAGGACGGTCCCATCTGCAATTGTTATTCACTACGGCCTGATGGTTTACATTTAAAAATACATTTACAGGGGCTGAGGAACTTCCGGTGAGGTTGCAAGTGCCGTAATAATGATTTCCTGAGGATTAATGGATTTCGTAATATATTTATAGCATTCCCCAAGGTCTACTTTGACCCTCTCTTAAAGGTTGAACTTAGCCAAAAAAAAAAAAAAAATCAAAAAGGATTGCAGGAATTTTAACCCTTTCTGGTCGAAACTCGACATACAGATAAACACTATGTATAATTAAATAAATGTACAGATGTGTACATTTTCTTTCAAGTTATTAGGAATTTCAATTTCTTGTGATAAAAATTCAATACAATGTCATAACATGCTAGCAAAACCCAAAACCGGCTGCAACTCACATTTCAACTGCTGGATGGACACACTTAGACTATGTTCCCATAGTTTATTTTCAGACTTATTTTGTTTAAAGAAAAAATACATTCATAAAATTGTGGAAAATTTGAGTTTGTGTTTGCAACATGAAAGTACTTTATGTAAGTTTATGGGAAATTGAATTTGTTAATAAAAAAAAAAAAAAAAAAAAAAAAAGGATATACTTTTTATTATCCGTAAGAAAAAAAAGGGAAAAAGGATGTGCTATACCTAATCCAAAATTCAATGATTATATCTAAATCATGTTGTTGTTTTTGCTTTTTTTGCTTTTCTTTTTTTAAGGTAGTCATCTTATGAAACATATTTGCAATAAAGGGGTACTCTGGCGCAAATACATCTTATCCCCTATCCAAAGGATAGGGGATGAGATGCCTGATCACGGGGGTCCCGCCGCTCCGGCTGTCATGCCCCCTCCCATAGGCTTGCATTGAGGGGGAAGAACGTGACATCACACAGGGGTGGAGCCGTGACGTCACTATGCTCCATCCCCGTGATCGCCAGTAATCAGACCCGGAGCAAGCACGCTCTGGGGGCTGATTCTAATGGGGTGTGGCGTGGAAGATCACGGGAGTCCCCAACGGCAGGATTCTTTGGATAGGGGATAAGATGTCTTAGCGCCGGAGTACCCCTTTAATCCACCCAGCAAAGAATTCTTGCACATGTATTCAATAGTATGTCCCTGTTTCTGCACATCACATAATTACATACTGGGTGCTCATCAGAGACTTGAATAAAGATCAGTCTATACAATATCAACGAGAGACAAAAGACGTGGAACTTATTAAGTAATAAAACTTCAGATTTATTTCATCACTTGTGTTTTAGACATTTAAGATCACTGTACACCATTTACTATTATGAGTAAGGCTGGGTTCACACCAAGTTTTTCAAATACGGTTACCGTATACGGTTTTCCGCTAAAAAACGTATGGCGAAAACCATATGAAACCTTATACAACCGTATGACTCCAAATTAAAACGTATACGGTATTTCCCCGTACGGTTCTATCCGTTTGCATCAGTTTTTGCCAACGGTTTTGCTATTTTGTTGGAATTAGTTTTCCAGCAATTTAATAAAGTTACTATTGCTCTAATGAAATTCCAATCTGCGCATGTGTCAACTCCAAAAACAGATTAGAAAAACCATGTGCAACCGTATTCTGAAATTCTGTGTACTGTTCTCATAGACAACAATGTTAAAAGAACCGCATACGGTTCGCATACGGTTTTCCAACCGGAGGCAAAAACGTGGTCGACAGCGTTTTTGCCAACGGTTAAGAAATCGGCAAAACCGTATCCGAGGCAAAACGGATGCAACCGTACACAACATTTGGAATACGGTTTACAATGCATTCTCTATGCATACAGTTTCGGATACGGTCGTATACGTTTTTTTGTGGAAAACCATATTCGGTTACAGTATTTGAAAAACGTGGTGTGAACCCAGCCTAAATGAGAAGCAATACCATTTACACAATGCCTGTTTTAAACTACAACTTCAGAAATGACTCCAGATTAGTTAGAGTACTAAGATAACCCAACCTAAGGTATGTATCTAAACAGTGTCAATTTAATTAATGGGAAAAAAGTGTTGTAGAAATTTTGCAATAAGAAATAGATCACATTTAAAGCATACCTGTCGTTTTAGGTGATTTCTTAGGATAAGCTAGCTGGGGGTGAGTACATGAGGAGTAGAACTATTCATGGCCATTATATAAGTTGTATATTGTATTTTTTCACAATTTTACCCTCCAGGCTCCATTTGTAATTTTCAGTTGTCCTTGAGCCTGAGAGTCAAGATGTCTTCCATACACTGCACACGTGCAAATAAGAGATCCTGCTCTTCAATTTATTAAACACCCTAAACAACAACCACACAAAAGATATTATAGAACAGTACTAAACAGTAAACTCTTGTAATCTCTGTGCACCCTGTTTGCTTTTGTTTCTCTTTATTTACACTTTCTCCCATCTCCCTACTTGTCGCTCCCTTATCCATAGACTTGTAGGGGCAGCATGTAATCTAATCCCTGTAATCTAATCCCTGAAGGAGCTGCTAGACTATTTTATAAATACAAGATAGAACTGATCTGCACTTTTTTTTCCCAATTGATTGAAAGCCTAGGCATGATAACATGAAAAGGAAAGATTTTTCTATCTATACAAGATATATTACAAAGTTTATCACATTTGTTTTTGATTTTTTTCAAAGTTTATTAAACAATGGCCATTTAAAGGGTACCTGTCAGATCCCACACAAAAAATAATTATTTTGTTACTCAGTACCTAATCCTGACCATGCACAACAGATTTTTATGCCTCTATACTTATATTTATTATGAGAATACCTCTTTTCATTACCTCACAGTGTTGGAAATCCTCTCAGGGGAAGGGGGCATGTCCCTCCCTTGTGATGTGGGAGCTGATTGGTGCGTCTGCTTATGTAGTTTTGTCCATGAGTCATATCTTGTCAATGACTCATGGACAAGCTGATGCTGCTGCAGGACTGGTTAGTGTCCCAGTTGGTATGGGGATCCCTAGTGCTGGAATTTTTAGGAACCATTTTCTTTATTAAATATTCAAAATGTCTTAAACAACTTTATTACAAAAGGTCTTTAATTTTCATTACATAGTTAGCACGGTTGAAAAAAGACATACGTCCATCAAGTTCAAACAGGGAATTGAAGGGTAGGGGTGTGGCGCGATATTGGGGAAGGGATGGGATTTTATATTTCTTCATAAGCATTAATGTTATTTTGTTCCAGGAATGTATGTAACCCTGTTTTAAAGCTGTTAAATTTTCCTGCTGTGACCAGTTCCTGAGGTAGACTGTTCCATAAGTTTACAGTTCTTATGGTAAAGAAGGCGTGTTGCCCCTTCTTAACATAAAAAAGTTTTTGGATCTGACAGTGCCCATGTAAAGGGGTACTCCAGTGGAAAACATTTTTTTTTTAATCAACTGGTGATGGAAAGTTAAACAGATTTGTAAATTACTTCTATTTAAAAAGTTTAATCCTTGCAGTATTTATCAACTGCTGTATGCTCCACAGGAAGTTCTTTTCTTTTTGAATTTCTTTTCAGTTTGACCACAGTGCTCTCTGCTGACACTTCTGTCAATGTCAGGAACTGTCCAAGCAAAAGAAAATCCCCATAGCAAACCTATTCTGCTCTGAACAGTTCCTGACATGCGCAGAGGTGTCATCAGAGAGCACTGTGGTCAGACAGAAAAGAAATTAAAAAAGAAAATAACTTCCTCTGGAGCATACAGAAGCTGATAAGTACTGGAAGGATTAATATATTTAAATAGAAGTAATTTACAAATTAGTTTGACTTTCTGGCACCAGTTGATTAAAAAAAATTGTTTTCCACTGGAATACCCCTTTAAGCTTCAGTTATGATGTCCAAGTTTTGTCGATGATCTCACTAGAAGCAATTCTTAAATATCCCGACTACTAAAATAATAAATGTCTGGCCTACTGCGTTGCTATGTTTGCTGCAATGTCTGTCTATTCAGTATACGGTGCATGTATCAAAATCTACTGTACAATCCAAACAACAATGTTGCTTTTGGTAATAACTCAACTGGTTCTTTATTATCTTTCCGCAAAACACAATACCACTTCAACCTACTGTATGTTGGCAGTGAAATATGTTAACTCTTTGTCAGTATTAACCTTCACATTTGTAAAGTGTAGCAGCTACAAAAGTTCCAAACAGTTATTGTTGCCATTGTATTTAAGCAATTGACCCTACAATAGTGGAATCAGTCAAAAGTGGTGATGTTTTTCCTCTGGGCATCTGTAGCAAGAGGATTAGAGTGAAATTCAGCTTTAGTTTTTTCTTACGCCATCCAAACAGAGATAAATATAAGGATTGTGTTCAATGTCCTGTAAGTGACTGTGGCTTAAAAAAATACTCATTTACATTATTTGATTAGAAGTAAATGTACTTGACAACATTTTTATAAATTTTTTACAGAGGTGATTTTGGTTGTTCAGGAAATGTGTTGTATTATTTTCATCTTTTTCTGGGTCCTCTGGTTTTTATGGATAATGAGAATCAGACCCTGAAAGGCATGTTTGTGTGCATTATAATGTAAGATTAACCCTAATTGCTCCTTGTCTCTAAGGGTGCGTTCGCACTGTGGAATCTCCGCTTGCTGAATTCAGCGAACAGAGATACCTTCTGGCGGCCACCGCCAAAAATACTTCAGCGCTAGGGCCGTGGGGCACTGAGCCGTCACCGTTGACGGCTATGCAGTGCTCGCGGAATCCATGCAAAGAATGAACATGTTCTTTCTTTGCGTGGAACAGTTTCAGTAGCGAAATTGTCCACCTCTGAAATTCCGCATTGTGGACGGGTCTCGCAGAGACTCATTCACACTAATATTAAGTTCACACCGTGGAATTCCGTTTGCGGGAATTCCGTAGTATGAACATATCCTACTTGTGCTGTCAAGTACCGTATTTATCGGGGTATACCACGCACCGGCCTATAACACGCACCCTCATTTTACCAAGGATATTTGGGTAAAAAAAGTTTTTACCCAAATATCCATGGTAAAATGAGGGTGCGTGTGTGTGTGCACGTGTATACCCCGATACACCCCCAGGAAAGGCAGCGGGAGAGAGGCCGTCGCTGCCCTCTTCTCTCCCCCTGGCTATCGGCACCGATAGTCATGGGGAGAGAACGGGCAGCGGCGCCGATAGCCAGGGGAGGAGAAGGGCCGGCAGCAGGGCTCTAGACCCCAGAGCAGGCAGGGGCAGAGAAGCCGGCAGCGCTGGCTGTCTCTGCACCTGCAAAGCCTCTGCAGTTCATTGATTTAAAGCGCCCGCTTTAAATCATTGAACTGCAGCGGCTTATCAGCGTATAACACGCACATAGACTTTAGGCTAAAAATTTTAGCCTAAAAAGTCCTGAAATTGTACAAAACCAGAATGCACATATTTCTTCTTGATTAAAGATTTACTACAGTATGTGGTATTTAGGGCATAAAAAGTGTAATTTCTAATAGTAAAGTTGAATTAAGATGCAACTTGAGTGACCTACTACAATGCAATAGCTCATTGTTTACATGATAAGACATTATATATGTTTACTTTTTCTGGTCTTTCAATGTTTTTTTCTTTTTGCATTGCAGATTCAGCCATAAAACTTTTTTTTTGTTTTCAAAGCACCTTTTCTAAGCCTACCTCATGCTGATATATGTACTCTTTTCAAACAATATCACAAGATGTCTGAAAGAAATCTGCTCTGTGGGTTGACACTTCCATAAATGAGCCATATTGTTACGAAACCTGGTTTCCTTTTATTAACATATTTTGCTTTTTATTAGTGACTGGGATAAGAAGTAAGTCATCTATATAGCTGCATGTACTTAATAAGGAGATAACAAATCCGTAAGAGAGAGAATTCAAACACTTTTATTGAAATTTGAAGAGCCCCAGTGCAGATTGCTGCAAAGTCCACCATCAATTAAATTCCAAATAAAGTGTTTCCACCCTACTTAACTTATCTCTAAACTCAATATATTCTGAGATGTTTAGTGTTAACTTTCCAGTCTTTCACGCAACAGGAGTTAATAAAACTCTGATCCAACGTGACTGTTGTAAAGGAAACCTTTTGAGTGTGCTAATAGCATGTCCTGATATTGTGTTGAACTGGTTTCATGAGAAATTATAATCCTTGACTAAAGAAAAGGTAAGGGTGAATACATAATATCAATTGTTATACCTTCATGCATGAAGTCAAATTTTACAGGACTGTTGAGGATTTTATTGGCCATCTGTTGAAGACTGTTGAATTCTCTACTGGTCATCTATCATGTTAGAGCATATTTTTGATGCCCTAGCCAATTGCCACTATCCAGACCATTTTTAAAATGCAATCTTTACTCTCTCGCTCAAACAGCAGCAGCTGCTGCATTGGTTATCGCTGTGGCAATGGCTCTGCAAGCCAAAAAGTCATGCTCAGCTGAGTGTCAGTTATGGGTGCGCTGGGCCCGTTAGTGTGGGGCTTGATGTGTGTGCCTCTCAAGGGGTGCACACCGAACTGTGCTTTAAAGGGGTACTCTGCACCTAGACATCTTATCCCCTATCCAAAAGATAAAGGATAAGATGTCTGATTGCGGAGGTCCCGCCGCTGAGGACCCCCGTGATCTCCCTGCTACACCTGGCTTTAGAGTGCCGAGTGCAGCACCAGAATCTCGTGATGTCATGGCCACACCCCACCCATGACATCACAACCACGCTCCCTCAATGCAAGTCTATGGGAGGGAGCACGATGGATGTCACGCCCCTTCCAATACACTTGCATTGAGGGGCATGGTCGTGACATCACAAGCAGGGCGTGTTCATGATGTCATAAGCCTCCGGCCCGCAATGCCAGTCATCCGGCACGGAGTGAAGTTCGCTCCATTCACCGGATGTCTGGAATGCCGCAGCCAAGATCGCGGGGTCCCCAGTGGCGGGACCCATGCGACCAGACATCTTATCCCCAATCCTTTGGATATGGGATAAGATGTCTAGGGTCAGAGTACCCCTTTAAGTTTAATTGTGATTGCAGCTCTCTAGTTGTGAGTCTGTCACTTAGGGAAGATTATCAACTAGAGAGGGATAGTGTTTATAGGTGAACTCAAGGCTGCACTATTCCCTGCCTCATGTCACATTTATAAAAGTAAGCTGGTGCCAAACAGCTGGTGTTAAACAGACTTACTTTTCTTAAAATATTCAATTAATTTGTTTTCTTAAAAAGTATGCAAATTATCCTAACTGAGCCCTTTTGGCCAATCAGATTTATTTGAATTTAAAGGGATCCGGTTTTGGTAACTTAAAGAGAATATATTGTCAAAAAATTATCTATTGTTTCAAGTTTATAATTAAGCACATTTTTTAAAAATTTTAATTTTAGTTTCTTTGTTACTTTTGTTTATAAAAGAAAAGAAAAACCTGAAAGTTTGCAGTTTTCATTCTGGCCAATTAATTTTACAATAGGCTGTTACTTCCTGTTCTGGAATGATGACTTCTCAGCAGCCATCTCATTATCATCACAGGCAGGATTTACATTATTGCGGAGACAGTAAACACAGGAACCCCTAATGATAATAGTCTATGGTCACAGTTTCCCCTCCTCAAGCTCCCTGCACATTGACCTCAGAACAGATCTATGTTCATAAAATTCAGTGAGTCAGCTCTAGATTACAGGATTCCTATGATCAAAGTAAAGCCACTATAAGTCATATATATTCTGTTAATAGCACAAAACAGCCGTTCTGGCAAGATGGCAGCCCCCATGATCATGTAGATAAGATAATAATAGTTCAAAAAAACTACATTAAAAAGATAAAGGCAGATTAAAAGACATAATACATTTTTAGTATCTGATTACCTTTAAATCAGTGTAAGACAATGTAGTAATGAATGCTTCTAGGCAACAGAGAAGACTCAAGCAGGTAAATGCAGGATTATCTATGGGCTAGAATATTTGAGCAGTAATTTCCCATTACTACCACTACAACTACTACTACTATTAATACTACTGTTACGCCGAGCGCTCCGGGTCCCCGCTCCTCCCCGGAGCGCTCGCTTCACTCTCCCCGCGGCAGCGCTCCGGTCACGTCCTCTGACCCGGGGCGCTGCGATTCCGCTGCCAGCCGGGATGCGATCCGCGATGCGGGTAGCGCCCGCTCGCGATGCGCACCCCGGCTCCCCTACCTGACTCGCTCTCCGTCTGTTCTGTCCCGGCGCGCGCGGCCCCGCTCCCTAGGGCGCGCGCGCGCCGGGTCTCTGCGATTTAAAGGGCCACTGCGCCGCTGATTGGCGCAGTGGTCCCAATTAGTGTGTTCACCTGTGCACTCCCTTGCCGGATCTTGTTGCCTTAGTGCCAGTGAAAGCGTTCCTTGTGTGTTCCTTGCCTGTGTTTCCAGACCTTCTGCCGTTGCCCCTGACTACGATCCTTGCTGCCTGCCCCGACCTTCTGCTACGTCCGACCTTGCTTTTGCCTACTCCCTTGTACCGCGCCTATCTTCAGCAGCCAGAGAGGTGAGCCGTTGCTAGTGGATACGACCTGGTCACTACCGCCGCAGCAAGACCATCCCGCTTTGCGGCGGGCTCTGGTGAAAACCAGTAGTGGCTTAGAACCGGTCCACTAGCACGGTCCACGCCAATCCCTCTCTGGCACAGAGGATCCACTACCTGCCAGCCGGCATCGTGACAGTAGATCCGGCCATGGATCCCGCTGAAGTTCCTCTGCCAGTTGTCGCTGACCTCACCACGGTGGTCGCCCAGCAGTCACAACAGATAGCGCAACAAGGCCAACAGCTGTCTCAACTGACCGTTATGCTACAACAGTTACTACCACAGCTTCAGCAGTCATCTCCTCCGCCAGCTCCTGCACCTCCTCCGCAGCGAGTGGCCGCTCCTGGGATACGCTTATCCTTGCCGGATAAATTTGATGGGGACTCTAAGTTTTGCCGTGGTTTTCTTTCCCAATGTTCCCTGCATCTGGAGATGATGTCGGACCTGTTTCCCACTGAAAGGTCTAAGGTGGCTTTCGTAGTCAGCCTTCTGTCCGGAAAAGCCCTGTCATGGGCCACACCGCTCTGGGACCGCAATGACCCCGTCACTGCCTCTGTACACTCCTTCTTCTCGGAAATCCGAAGTGTCTTTGAGGAACCTGCCCGAGCCTCTTCTGCTGAGACTGCCCTGTTGAACCTGGTCCAGGGTAATTCTTCCGTTGGCGAGTATGCCGTACAATTCCGTACTCTTGCTTCAGAATTGTCCTGGAATAATGAGGCCCTCTGCGCGACCTTCAAAAAAGGCCTATCCAGCAACATTAAAGATGTTCTGGCCGCACGAGAAATTCCTGCTAATCTACATGAACTTATTCACCTAGCCACTCGCATTGACATGCGTTTTTCCGAAAGGCGTCAGGAACTCCGCCAAGATATGGACTCTGTTCGCACGAGGCGTTTCTTCTCCTCGGCTCCTCTCTCCTCTGGTCCCCTGCAGTCTGTTCCTGTGCCTCCCGCCGTGGAGGCTATGCAGGTCGACCGGTCTCGCCTGACACCTCAAGAGAGGACACGACGCCGTATGGAGAACCTCTGCCTGTACTGTGCTAGTACCGAACACTTCCTGAGGGATTGTCCTATCCGTCCTCCCCGCCTGGAAAGACGTACGCTGACTCCGCACAAAAGTGAGACAGTCCTTGATGTCTACTCTGCTTCTCCACGTCTTACTGTGCCTGTGCGGATGTCTGCCTCTGCCTTCTCCTTCTCTACAGTGGCCTTCTTGGACTCTGGATCTGCAGGAAATTTTATTTTGGCCTCTCTCGTCAACAGGTTCAACATCCCGGTGACCAGTCTCGCCAGACCCCTCTACATCAATTGTGTAAATAATGAAAGATTGGACTGTACCATACGTTTCCGCACGGAGCCCCTTCTTATGAGCATCGGATCTCATCATGAGAGGATTGAACTTTTGGTCCTCCCCAATTGCACCTCGGAAATTCTCCTTGGACTTCCCTGGCTTCAACTTCATTCCCCTACTCTGGATTGGTCCACTGGGGAGATCAAGAGTTGGGGGTCCTCTTGTTCCAAGAACTGTCTAAAACCGGTTCCCAGTAACCCTTGCCGTAACTCTGTGGTTCCTCCAGTAACCGGTCTCCCTAAGGCCTATATGGACTTCGCGGATGTTTTCTGCAAAAAACAAGCTGAGACTCTACCTCCTCACAGGCCTTATGATTGCCCTATCGACCTCCTCCCGGGCACTACTCCACCCCGGGGCAGAATTTATCCTCTCTCTGCCCCAGAGACTCTTGCCATGTCCGAATACGTCCAGGAGAATCTAAAAAAGGGCTTTATCCGTAAATCCTCCTCTCCTGCCGGAGCCGGATTTTTCTTTGTGTCCAAAAAAGATGGCTCCCTACGTCCTTGCATTGACTACCGCGGTCTTAATAAAATCACGGTTAAGAACCGCTACCCCTTACCCCTCATCTCTGAACTCTTTGATCGCCTCCAAGGTGCCCACATCTTCACTAAATTGGACTTAAGAGGCGCCTATAACCTCATCCGCATCAGAGAGGGGGACGAGTGGAAAACGGCATTTAACACCAGAGATGGACACTTTGAGTATCTGGTCATGCCCTTTGGACTGTGCAACGCCCCTGCCGTTTTCCAAGACTTTGTCAATGAAATTTTTCGTGATCTGTTATACTCCTGTGTTGTTGTATATCTGGACGATATCCTAATTTTTTCTGCCAATCTAGAAGAACACCGCCAGCATGTCCGTATGGTTCTTCAGAGACTTCGTGACAACCAACTCTATGCCAAAATTGAGAAATGTCTGTTTGAATGCCAATCTCTTCCTTTTCTAGGATATTTGGTCTCTGGCCAGGGACTACAGATGGATCCAGACAAACTCTCTGCCGTCTTAGATTGGCCACGCCCCTCCGGACTCCGTGCTATCCAACGCTTTTTGGGGTTCGCCAATTATTACAGGCAATTTATTCCACATTTTTCTACCATTGTGGCTCCTATCGTGGCTTTAACCAAAAAAAATGCTGATCCCAAGTCCTGGCCTCCTCAAGCAGAAGACGCCTTTAAACGACTCAAGTCTGCCTTTTCTTCGGCTCCCGTCCTCTCCAGACCTGACCCTTCCAAACCTTTCCTATTGGAGGTTGATGCCTCCTCAGTGGGAGCTGGAGCTGTTCTTCTACAAAAAAATTCTTCCGGGCATGCTGTCACTTGTGGTTTTTTCTCTAGGACCTTCTCTCCAGCGGAGAGGAACTACTCCATCGGGGATCGAGAGCTTCTAGCCATTAAATTAGCACTTGAGGAATGGAGGCATCTGCTGGAGGGATCAAGTTCTCCTGTTATTATCTACACCGACCACAAGAACCTCTCCTACCTCCAGTCTGCCCAACGGCTGAATCCTCGCCAGGCCCGGTGGTCTCTGTTCTTTGCCCGATTTAATTTTGAGATTCACTTTCGTCCTGCCGATAAGAACATTAGGGCCGATGCTCTCTCTCGTTCCTCGGATGCCTCAGAAGTTGAACTCTCTCCGCAACACATCATTCCACCTGACTGCCTGATCTCCACTTCTCCTGCCTCCATCAGGCAGACTCCTCCAGGAAAGACCTTTGTTTCTCCTCGCCAACGCCTCGGAATCCTCAAATGGGGTCACTCCTCCCATCTCGCAGGTCATGCGGGTATCAAGAAATCTGTGCAACTCATCTCCCGCTTCTATTGGTGGCCGACTCTGGAGACGGATGTTGTGGACTTTGTGCGAGCCTGCACTATCTGTGCCCGGGATAAGACTCCTCGCCAGAAGCCCGCTGGTTTTCTTCATCCTCTGCCTGTCCCCGAACAGCCTTGGTCTCTGATTGGTATGGATTTTATTACTGATTTACCCCCTTCCCGTGGCAACACTGTTATTTGGGTGGTCGTTGATCGATTCTCCAAAATGGCACATTTCATCCCTCTTCCTGGTCTTCCTTCTGCGCCTCAGTTGGCTAAACAATTTTTTGTACACATTTTTCGTCTTCACGGGTTGCCTACGCAGATTGTCTCGGATAGAGGCGTCCAATTCGTGTCTAAATTCTGGAGGGCTCTCTGTAAACAACTCAAGATTAAATTAAATTTTTCTTCTGCATATCATCCCCAGTCCAATGGACAAGTAGAAAGGATTAACCAGATCTTGGGTGATTATTTGCGACATTTTGTTTCCTCCCGCCAGGATGACTGGGCAGATCTCCTCCCATGGGCCGAATTCTCGTATAACTTCAGGGTCTCTGAGTCTTCCTCCAAATCCCCATTTTTCGTGGTGTACGGCCGTCACCCTCTTCCCCCCCTCCCTACTCCCTTGCCCTCTGGTCTGCCCGCTGTGGATGAAATTTCTCGTGACCTTTCCATCATATGGAGAGAGACCCAAAATTCTCTCTTACAGGCTTCATCACGCATGAAGAAGTTCGCGGATAAGAAAAGAAGAGCTCCCCCCGTTTTTTCCCCTGGAGACAAGGTTTGGCTCTCCGCTAAATATGTCCGCTTCCGTGTCCCTAGCTACAAGTTGGGACCACGCTATCTTGGTCCTTTCAAAATTTTGTGTCAAATTAATCCTGTCTCTTATAAACTTCTTCTTCCTCCCTCTCTTCGTATCCCTAATGCCTTTCACGTCTCTCTTCTCAAACCACTCATCCTCAACCGTTTTTCTCCCAAATCTGTTCCTCCCACTCCTGTTTCCGGCTCCTCGGACATCTTCTCGGTCAAAGAGATTTTAGTTGCCAAAAAGGTCAGAGGGAAAATTTTTTTTTTAGTGGACTGGGAGGGTTGTGGTCCTGAAGAGAGATCCTGGGAACTTGAGGACAACATCTTAGACAAAAGTCTGCTCCTCAGGTTCTCAGGCTCTAAGAAGAGGGGGAGACCCAAGGGGGGGGGTACTGTTACGCCGTGCGCTCCGGGTCCCCGCTCCTCCCCGGAGCGCTCGCTTCACTCTCCCCGCGGCAGCGCTCCGGTCACGTCCTCTGACCCGGGGCGCTGCGATTCCGCTGCCAGCCGGGATGCGATCCGCGATGCGGGTAGCGCCCGCTCGCGATGCGCACCCCGGCTCCCCTACCTGACTCGCTCTCCGTCTGTTCTGTCCCGGCGCGCGCGGCCCCGCTCCCTAGGGCGCGCGCGCGCCGGGTCTCTGCGATTTAAAGGGCCACTGCGCCGCTGATTGGCGCAGTGGTCCCAATTAGTGTGTTCACCTGTGCACTCCCTTGCCGGATCTTGTTGCCTTAGTGCCAGTGAAAGCGTTCCTTGTGTGTTCCTTGCCTGTGTTTCCAGACCTTCTGCCGTTGCCCCTGACTACGATCCTTGCTGCCTGCCCCGACCTTCTGCTACGTCCGACCTTGCTTTTGCCTACTCCCTTGTACCGCGCCTATCTTCAGCAGCCAGAGAGGTGAGCCGTTGCTAGTGGATACGACCTGGTCACTACCGCCGCAGCAAGACCATCCCGCTTTGCGGCGGGCTCTGGTGAAAACCAGTAGTGGCTTAGAACCGGTCCACTAGCACGGTCCACGCCAATCCCTCTCTGGCACAGAGGATCCACTACCTGCCAGCCGGCATCGTGACAACTACTACAATTAATACTACTAATATTACTACTACTGCTGCTTCTGCTCTTATTAACAATAAAATGCTGAGTTATTGGCAGTCTAGATAATGTTGACTCATTTGGTCATTCATAGATTTTTTTCTTTTTTTGCTTGTATCAAAAAAAAAAAAACATTAATATCACATTTCTTGAAATTTATGTGACACAACATCACATTAGGAAAATAAAGCTAAATGATCTGAAAAATAATTTAGTGACACTGCTTACCTCAGCAGAACCATAGCATTGCCATAAAATGTCATGCACACAACTATTTGTTGGCGTGTTCTGCAGCTTATCCATTCGACTTCACAATCTGTAAATGGAACAGCATGCAGCACTGCCCCTGTTTTAATCTGCTGACTCAAACCAAGCTGTTCAGAAATTGGCAATAAGGAGACAGGGGCACCACCTGGATCCTATGTGAAATCACAGAGACATTCAATTCCTCCGAGAACACGGACAGCACTGTCATAAAGCTGAAGTCCCTTCCTTCTTTGCCTGCGGTAATTGAATAGAGATTGATTTGCAGAGGCACGGGTTTGATTTTTCAGAGCTTGTGTTGAAGTACAATATTCTACCATCCTTAACTATTTGTGGACATGGAAAATACTTAACCCATTAAGGACCAGGCCATTTTAAACCTTAGGACCAGAGCGTTTTTTGAACATCTGACCACTATCACTTTAAACATTAATAACTCTGGAATGCTTTTAGTTATCATTCTGATTCCGAGATTGTTTTTTCGTGACATATTCTACTTTAACATGGTGGTAAATCATGGTGGTAAATTTTTGTGGTAACTTACATCCTTTCTTGGTGAAAAATCCCCAAATTTGATGAAAAAATCAAAAATTTAGCATTTTTCTAACTTTGAAGCTCTCTGCTTGTAAAGAAAATGGATATTCGAAATCAAAACATTTTTGGTTCACATATACAATATGTCTACTTTATGTTTCCATCATAAAATTGACAAGTTTTTACTTTTGGAAGACACCAGAGGGCTTCAAAGTTCAGCAGCAATTTCCCAATTTTTCACAAAATTTTCAAACTCACTATTTTTCAGGGACCAGTTCAGGTTTGAAGTGGATTTGAAGGGTCTTCATATTAGAAATACCCCATAAAAGACCCCATTATAAAAACTGAACCCCCAAAGTATTCAAAATGACATTCATTCGGCGTTTTAACCCTTTAGGTGTTTCACAGGAATAGCAGCAAAGTGAAGGAGAAAATTCACAATCTTCATATTTTACACTTGCAAGTTCTTGTAGACCCAATTGTTGAATTTTTACAATGGGTAAAAGGAGAAAAATTATACTTCTATTTGTAGCCCAATTTCTCTCGAGTAAGCACATACCTCATATGTCTATGTAAAGTGTTTGGCAGGCGCAGTAGTGGGCTCAGAAGCGGAGGAGCGACAAGTTGATTTTGGAGAGTACGTTTTTATGAAATGGTTTTGGGGGGGCATGTTGCATTTAGGAAGCCCCTATGGTGCCAGAACAGCAAAAAAAACAAACACATGGCATACCATTTTGGAAACGATACCCCTCGAGGAATGTAACAAGGAATTAAGTGAGCCTTAATACCCCACAGGTGTTCCACAACTTTTGCATATGTAAAAAAAAAAAAAAAAAATCACGAAAATGTGTGTTTCCCCCCCCCAAATTTCACATTTTTGCAAGGGTTAATAGCAGAAAATACCCCCCAAAATTTGTAACTTCATCTCTTCTGAGTATGGAGGTACCCCATAAGTTGACCCGAAGTGCACTACGGGCAAACTTCAATGCTCAGAAGAGAAGGAGTCATATTTGGCTTTTTGAGAGCAAATTTTGGTCGGGGGGCATGTTGCATTTAGGAAGCCCCTATGGTGCCAGAACAGCAAAGACCCCCCACATGGCATACCATTTTGGAAACTAGACCCCTTGAGGAACGTAACACGGAATAAAGTGAGCCTTAATACCCAACAGGGGTTTCACAACTTTTGCATATGTAAAAAAAAAAAAAAAAATCCCTAAAATGTGTGTTTCCCTGAAAATTTCACATTTTTGCAAGGGTTCATAGCAGAAAATATCCCCCAAAATGTGTAACCCCATCTCTTCTGAGTATGGAGGTACTCAATAAGTTGACCTGAAGTGCACTACGGGCAATCTACAATGCTCAGAAGAGAAGGAGTCATATTTGGCTTTTTGACAGCAAATTTTGGTCGGGGGGCATGCCGCATTTAGGAAGCCCCTATGGTGCCAGAACAGCAAAAAAAAAACACATGGTATACCATTTTGGAAACTAGACCCCTTGAGGAACGTAACAAGGAATAAAGTGAGCCTTAATACCCCACAGGGGTTTTCACGACTTTTGCATATGTAAAAAAATAAATAAAAAATTTCACTAAAATGTGCGTTTCCCCCCAAATTTCCCATTTTTGCAAGGGTTAATAGCAGAAAATACCTCCCAAAATTTGTAACCCCATTTCTTCTGAGTATGGAAATACCCCATGTGTGGACGTCAAGTGCCCTGCGGTCGAACTACAATGCTCAGAAGAGGAGGAGCGCCTTTGAGCTTTTGAAGAGTAAATTTGTTTGGAATGATAGTCAGGGGCCATGTGCGTTTACAAAGCCCCCCGTGGTGCCAGAACAGTGGACCCCCCCAACATGTTACCCCATTTTGGAAACTACACCCCTCACAGAATTTAATAAGGGGTGCAGTGAGTATTTACACCCCACTGGCATTTGACAGATCTTTGGAACAGTGGGCTGAGCAAATGAAAAATAATATTTTTCATTTTCACGGACCACTGTTCCAAAAATCTGTCAGACACCTGTGGGGTGTAAATGCTCATTGTACCCCTTATTACATTATGTGAGGGGTGTAGTTTCCAAAATGGGGTCACATGTTGGGGGGTCCATTGTTCTGGCACTATGGGGGCTTTGTAAACACACGTGGCCTTCAATTCCGGACACATTTTCTCTTCAAAATCTCTATGGCGCTCCCTCTCTTCTGAGCATTGTAGTTCGCCCGCCAAGCACTTTACAACCACATATGGGGTATTTTCTTACTCAGAAGAAATTGGGTTACAAATTTTGGGGGGCTTTTTTCCTATTTTCCCTTGTGAAAATGAAAAATTTAGGGTAACACCAGCATTTTAGTGAAAAAAAAAATAATGTTTTTCATTTTCCCATCCAACTTTAACGAAAATTTGTCAAACACTTGTGGGGTGTTAAGGCTCACTATACCCCTTGTTACATTCCGTGAGGGGTGTAGTTTCCAAAATGGTGTCACATGTCGGTATTTATTTTTTTGCGTTTATGTCAGAACCGCTGTAAAATTAGCCACCCCTGTGCAAATCACCAATTTAGGCTTCAAATGTACATGGTGCGCTCTCACTCCTGAGCCTTGTTGTGCATCCGCAAAGCATTTTACGCTTACATATGGGGTATTTCCGTACTCAGGAGAATTTGCGTTACACATTTTGGGGGTCTTTTTTTCCTTTTACCTCTTGTGAAAATAAAAAGAAAAGGGCAACACCAGCATGTTAGTGTAAAAAAAAATTTTTTTTACACTAACAGGCTGGTGTAGACCCCTACTTTTCCTTTTCATGAGGGGTAAAAGGAGAAAAAGCCCACCAAAATTTGTAGTGTAATTTCTCCCGAGTATGGAGATACCCCATATGTGGCCCTAAACTGTTTCCTTGAAATATGACAGGGCTCCGAAGTGAGAGAGCGCCATGCGCATTTGAGGACTAAATTGGGGATTGCATAGGGGTGGACATAGGGGTATTCAATGCCAGTGATTCCCAAACAGGGTGCCTCCAGCTGTTGCTAAACTCCCAGCATGCCTGGACAGTCAGTGGCTGTCCGGAAATGCTGGGAGTTGTTGTTTTGCAACAGCTGGAGGCTCCGTTTTGGAAACACTGCCGTACAATATGTTTTTAATTGTTATGGGGGAGGGGGGACAGTGTAAGGGGGTGTATATGTAGTGTTTTACCCTTTATTATGTGTTAGTGTAGTGTAGTGTTTTTAGGGTACATTCACACTAGCAGAGGTTTACAGTGAGTTCCCTGCTAGGAGTTTGAGCTACGGCGAAAAATTTACCGCAGCTCATACTTGAAGCAGAAAACTTACTGTAAGCCTGCCCATGTGAATGTACCCTGTACGTTCACATGGGTGGGGCAAACCTCCAGCTGTTTCAAAACTACAACTCCCAGCATGTACTGACAGACCATGCAGGCTGGGAGTTGTACTTTTGCAACAGCTGGAGGCGCACTGGTTGGAAAACCTTCAGTTAGGTTCTTTTATCTAATATTTTCCAACCAGTGTGCCTCCAGCTGTTGCAAAACTACAACTCCCAGCATGTACTGATCACCGAAGGGCATGCTGGGAGATGTAGTTATGCAACAGCTGGAGGGATCGCAACTACAACTCCCAGCATGCTGGGATTTGCAGTTTTGCAACATCTGGAGAGCTACAGTATAGAGACCACTGCAAACTGTGGCCCTCCAGATGCTGCAAAACTACAAATCCCAGCTTGCCCAGACAGAAAACAGTTGTGTGGGCATGCTAGGAGTTGTAGTTTTGCAAGATCGGGAGGGCTATAGTTCAGAGACTACCATATAGTGGTCTCAAACTGTAGCCCTCCAGCTCTTGCAAAACTACAACTCCCAGCATGCCCAAACAGCTGTCTGGGCATGCTGGGAGTTTTAGTTTTGCAACATCTGGAGTGCTACAGTATAGAGACCACTATATAATGGTCTCTGACTGCAGCCCTCCAAATGCTGCTAGGCAACTTACCGGCTTCCGTCGGATCCAGGGAGCCTGCTGCACGACATCGCCGCCCGCCGATCTCCGACGCTGATCGTCGCCTGCAGCCTCTGCAGATCGGTAAGTGGACTCGTGCAACGGTCCTCTGTCGTCTCCCCATTCTGCCCTGCCTATTGTGGGTGGGCAGGACGGGGAAAATTAAAGTTAACCGCCCGCCCCCGATCTGCTATTGGTGGTCACGTCTAGACCACCAATAGCAGGGATAGGAGGGGTGGCACCCCAGTCACCTCACTCCTATCTCTCCTTTGTCTTAGACACCCGCGATCTGCCTTATATTCCGGGTCAACGGGTCACCATAGACCCGTAATGACCCGGAATCGCGCAAATCGCAAGTGTGAATTCACTTGCGATTTGCGCCGATCGCCAACATATGGGGGTCTGATGACCCCCCTGGGCATTTGCGCGGGGTGCCTGCTGATAGATATCAGCAATCACCCTGGTCCGGTCCCCGCCCGGCGCACGGCGGGATGTGAAATTCCCACGGACGTATGAGTACGTGCCTGGTCCTTAAGACCCAGGCGCAGGGACGTACTCATACGTGCCTGGTCCTTAAGAGGTTAAAAGAATAAAATGGTTAAATTATATGATAATTAATTAAATAATAACATATGTGAAGAAAAAAAATGAATTCCTGTATGTGATTGCTACTGTTTGAAGTCTAGAAGAACACTCATCGTTATCAATCTATAAATCATTCAGGAGTAACCTGTGGTTTAACTGTTATTGAGGAAAATCTAAATATATGTGGGATACAATAGCCCTCAAATTTATCCACTAGAGATGAGACCCCAATCTATCAGGTATATAAGGCATCTTAGGTATATAAGGCATTTTATGACATGTTCTAGAGCTAAATAAAAAACTCTCTGAGTGTTGGTTAAGCCTGGAACAGAAGAGCTTTACACTTTACACTCCCTTCTTCCCATGCTTTGAGTGAAGTCTTGCATTCTGTCATCATGAAAGTGCCTGTAGACAGAGGAAACCTTGTCAGGGTGATACTGTCTATGCTAGAAAGGGTGGGACTTCAGGACCTAGAAAATCTTTTCAGTCCCTACTACTATAGCTGCCTGTGTGGCATTTACACACTTGACTGGCAAACAATCCATGACCATTCACCATGAAATAAGCTTTTTTAAATAGATTTCATACAATATTGTGATGACCTCTGAAGAAAAGCTGTTTAGGATTTAGTTTAGCCTGGCTCCCAAAAAGCGGTTTCCTTTTTTTAAGCTTTGCAATTATTTCAGACTATGAATGCTACTGTTTCCTTCATCATTGCTCTGTAAATTGTGAGGATAGCAGGTCCCTGCCCTAGCACCAATTAAGTATATTGAGGAAGCGAGATGAACATTTGTCTTGTTATTGGATTATAGTGCTGCAGTGACCTAGAAACTTTAAGTGTTAATTAGTTTTTACTTGTTTATTTTGCTCTACTTTTCACATTTAGTTAAATCAAACAAAATATAGTCAAGTGAGCATGACTAAATCACTAACCCTTAGCACCACCTTATCTGAAAATGTGAGATCCATGATAATATTGCACAAACTATATATATACATATATATATATATATATATATATATATATATATATATATATATATATATATATAAATTAATCTTTGCTAATTGTATTCATTTAAAACTTCTGGCTTTCATTCACAATGATGTTGTGTTCATGGCTCAGATCATTGATTTCCAAACAATGTGACAGGTCGCATCTATGTGTCACACGACCAAGCTGTAAGTGTAAACATAATTTAAATGGGACAATTGAAAAATTCCTAAAAACTTGCATATGTTGTAGGATGGAATGTTATAAAATAATTGAAAATTATACAAGCCAATTATTAATTACAATTATATAAAACATCATACAATAGCACAAAGAGCTGTGGCACAAACCAAACCAAATTCAGAAGATGGCAGTAACAGTTCTTTTGCTAATATTCCTCTATAGCTTCTTCTAGGCAAACACAAAGAAGCTAAGTGAAATGGCTGTTGCTGGCCTTTTATTGACCTATATTTTTAAGAAAAAGGATTTCTATGGATTGGTGAGTGCCACAGCCCTTTGTCCTAATATACAAGGCATTGTGGATTATGAATGCTTATCTGTTTGGCTGAAGGGTACTACTACGTGTACTTCTATATACCTGAGAGCTCAAATTATATTCGTCCTGGTTCAATGTCCAAACAAAGGTTGTTTTGGTGTATTACACTTTAGGACATGTACCAGGCCATCAGACACTGAACAATATTCTAAAGAACACTGTCCTATTGTCTTATAATAGTGTGAGAAGACTAGGCCAGCTGTGTTGTAGATTAAAATAGGTGTAGTTGCATATGATAATATATAACTTAAGGTGGTGGGGTTCAATGAAAGTTCCTATACTTCCTCCAGGGTAGCCAAACCCTGAGAAAATGTGATCTAGTGTTCAGTTACCATTGAAAGGTTTCTTTGAAGTGATATAATTGTTGTATTTTTGCAACACAGTGTTGAACCTCAGGTAGTAGTGTAAAGAGGCAATGCTTCGGTATCAGGAGTCTGGTCCCCAAGAGGAGGATCAGGAAGAGAGGGGGGATTTTTACCCTTGGCTCCATGACACTGACGGATAGGAGGGCTATGTCCGGAGAGCAGGGAACAAAGGAATGGCAGATGGCATTACTACAGGAAAATATGTTGGTCCACCAAGTACGGATCACCAGATGTTCCCACCATACATGGATAAATCAGCCCACGTGGGAGTGACATCTCCAACATTTTGGAGTTTTTTTGTTACACTCTTTAAACATACTGTGTGAATACAGCCTAATGGAAATATTTTCATCCTTTTTCCTTGGTTCCGGTTCCGGTTTCGGTAAAAAAAAAAATAGTGATCAAAATTAGCACCAAAATATACTGTTTTAACAAAGCCGTAGGAAAAAAAGGACAGAATTAGGAAATAAGTATGCAGGCCAAATAGACAACTAAATACAGGATGAATCTGTATATCTGGTAATAAAAAGATAGTCTTGTTTAGGCTTATAAATGCTGGCACTTTTATACTCGCTTTCTGTCATGTTATTGATGCCGTACATGTTTATATATAAAAAGTCACTCCAATTGGAAGCATGAAAGATTACAGTAATTGCACATTGAAAGGTCATTGTTAATCACAATTACTTAATATGTTCAATTAATGGGTTATCTGGTTTTATTTCTATCTTTCCAGTCTTACTAATAATAGCTTTACACATTATCATAGTGTTAATGAACATGACCTGTACTAGAGTGACAATAAAACTGGGGACATTCTCCACATCACCACCTTCATTGCAAAGCTTTAATGTTATTATAATAATTGTAGACCATAAAGCAGTGTCATTCTTTTCCTTTATTAATCCCTTGAATAGGAGTTGGGGTGGCTACCTCTCAACCCATCCCCCCAAGAGAATTATTATTGTCTGCAAGACGTGATTACAGAAATGTCAGCTGCCATGATATTTGCATCTGGAAACTACTTGAGTCTGTCAGGGTTGCTCTTTTGTGGACCAAGAAAGATGATGCTTGGTTTAGATTGTATTTAATATTTATTATTATTTTCAAATTTTATTTAAATATAACAATTTAAATATTTTCCAGTACTGTATATCTTTAAGTAGTGCCTATTCCAGAAATAAGTATGGGCACACACGTGTCAAAGATATCCCAAGGGCAGCCTATGATTTTTTTTTATTTATTTTAACAAGAAGCTGTGGTTCCCCTGTGACCTATCAGTAACTGCTATAAAATATTTTATATCCCTATAATCCATGATTCCTATAAAATTGCCAATAAATAAACTCTCAAAGGCCATGCACAAGGATTTGTTTGTGTCTTTCTTCTACTATTTAACAAAAATAAATGTAAAAAAAACCCCAGTGTTTAATAGTTTATTTATGGAAATTACTAAGTGAGCATTTGTAATTTCTCATTGCATTAAGCATTTGATACATTATTGCTGAATTACTGCATATTTATTTAATTGTTACATCTTAAAGGGAACGTCAATATCAAATAGAGTATGGGTTTATTGTGTTTGAAGTCAACTTCAATCCCATTAAAAGTCCTATTTATTAAAGACCAATTTATTAGAGACAAATGTACCATTTACTGTACATAATAGGCCTTTTTTTTTATAACTCTAATTCAGAAGAGAAGGCGATTATGAAATGCTCACCATGTGAGGACTGGATCTGAAGTCCCAGCTGTAGCTGTAGTGAACTGACTAAATGCTTGACTTGGCTATGGGCATTAGAGAAAACAGCAGACTGTAGAAAACAGTACATTAAAGGAGTACTGAAGTGTAACACACTCATCCCCTATCTGCAGAATTGGGGATGTGTCTGATTGCGGGGGCATCGGACCGCTGGGACCTCCTGCGATCTCCCCTATGGGGACCCTGCATTGCTGCATCTGTGCACGGCTAATGAGCATGTTGTCGACACTCCCCCCCCCCCCCATAAAGCTCTATGGGAAAGTCGGGGATGCATGAGCGTTGCATCTCCGCTTCTCCCATAGAGATACATGGAAGGGACGTTTCGGCCACAGCATCATGCGACCGACTCACCTCCTGCAAGGGAAAGCCGCAGCAGAGCTGGGCACTGAAATTGCAGGGGGGTCCCAGCATTCAAACCCTCCACGATGAGACACCTATCCCCTATCCTGAGAATAGGGGACAAGTGTCTTGTACTGCAGATTTCCATAAATAATCTAAAGCATTTTGCATCCAAAGTGCCTTAGTCATAGAATCTAAAAACAGAAAATAAATTATTGGATTGCATTGGAAATGATGGTTTCTAAGCCTAGAACACATTTATGTGGAATACAAAGTTTCCCAATTGTTTGTCACATTCATGATTCTCTTCTGTTAACTTCTTAAGTATTTAGCAGCTGCTGAGAATAAGGAGATGTTTTGCTTTAATGGGGCTGTCTTGTTTAGAAACCTTTTTTTTTTATTCTAAACTAACAGAGCGGGGTTTATTTTTTAAAGTAGAGAGAATGGTTACAAAGAGTGCTTGTACACCCTAGATGACCTGTTCTGCACAGACAGCCAATTACTACCTAGACCACCCATAAGCAACCCATTAATTTAAATGAACATGTGTAATGTTAATTAAGCATTACTTAAAAGAGGATGGATGCAATTGGAAAGGACTAAATAGGTTCCCCATTATGGTGGCATGTTTTCTACCCAGAATTGCCCCATGTTTGTTTTTGGCTCCATACTCTCTTTCAATAAATATTGGGCCATCTTCTCACCCCTATATTGCTAATAATGTGGTTCCATTACAGAGAGGAATCCTGCACAAATTATCCCCACTTGGTAAAAGACGAGACTGGGTCAACCAATGCCGGGCCACAAAGAACCCATAGTACCTGCATGGTAAACATTCTTGGTATGGATTCCCTTGATCTAAAGGCTTGTATGCAATTAGTTTTGAGGTGAGATGTCACTATGATTTCTGACCATCCTTAGACACAGCTGAAGCTATAGAAAGCTATAACAAGTCACATTGACTGTGTAAACCATATTATCCTGACAATAAAAGCTGCATTGTTTTTTAAAGGTTAATTCCTTCCTTTTACTAGTTGTTAATTTCTTTGGGTATATAAGTCATTTGTAAGATGATCCTCGTCTTGCTCCTGAGCAATGTTTTATCCGCTGCTTCTTATTTCTTTTCCAGGTCTGTTGAATCCTGTGTCTAAACTTAAGGGATTTCCAGCTGCGTTTGTTGCCATTGTGCACAAAGAAAACACAGTCGACTTACTCTACTAGAAAATGAAGTTAGTTGTTTTCTTTATTTTTTGCCTTTTATATTACAAAAAAGGCTTAATACTATTGACACTGTATGATAACATTTCTTTGCACCATTGCATCTCTATCACTTATCAGCATCAAAGGAGGCTTAAGTACAAGTGAGACATTGGGCTAGGCTCATAGATTTGCCATGAGATAATTTCTACACGTTAAAATCTTTCTTCATCCATTTACTTTATATCAAACTATGGGTTGTACATATTTTTGACTTATAATACTGTACATCAAATATATACACAGTTTTACAAATGTTTCCTGTATGAAAAAGAATACTCCAGTAATACATACAAAGGGCTGAGCTGAATTCAGGTGAACCCCACAGCATTGCTTATATATCAGCAGAATACAATGGACACTTATGGCTGAGAAGCGGGAGGTCATGAAATAGTCTGTACTGATACGATAGCTACAAGTAAACCATGTGCCCACATCTTTTTCCACTATTACTCAGGCTTGTGATGGAAACGTGATAATAAAGTATGTGCTAGATTTAAACTTATCTGTAACCTTGGATACATGGGTGTTATCTTTCAGCATTGGGGTCCATAAATAAACATTTTTACATGATAATTTTTTGTGAAGAGTAATTTAAAAGGTACGGATGCCTATACTTATTAGAACAACATCTGATTAACTCTTTGATTTTGGCAGGGCTGGTTAACCATCTAATGTATATAGCAATGTCCTCACTTTCCTTAATTCTAGATATTACGGGAATGAAAGATCAGGCATGTAGTTGTTTAACACCCTTTGCTGTCATAGGAGATTAGCTTCTGCTAGAGATGTCTGGCAGTGACTTCTTTCCCTCTCCCCAACACATGCATGTTTGGCCAACCCAGGTGTGGATGTATTTGGGGAGAAACATTTGTTGGCTAAATGCTATCAAAGTTGTATGGCCAATTTAAAGTTGGCCATATACGCAAAATAATGGTTGTCCATTGTCTGCAAATAAACATTGAACGGATGTAGCCTGCCCCATCCCTGGCAAATTTAGATATTTTATTGCATTCCTGAAGTTGTTATCCTAACAAAAATTGTTAATCATTACTCCTCAATTAATGGCCTTACTTTGATCTCTGCTGCTTTAGGATATCCCAACACAACAACACAATACATTGTTGTTCAGGATAACCATTGCTACGACTATATATCTTAAGTGTGTTTTATT